>NC_050443.1:156594440-156806940 GCF_903995425.1 Onychomys torridus | reverse complement strand
GAACTCAGAGCACAGAGAACAGGGAGCATGGTTTCATTTATTCTGAGGGTTTCTGCCCTTCTGGGCCTTTGAAAGGTAAGGATGACAGTATTTAGCTGAACTAGAAAACGTGCTGGGGGCCAGGATCTGTTTCCAGAAATCTCACTGGAGGAAACCAAGTAGTGGGAATAGAAGGCTCATGACAAAGGTGTTCATGGGAGTTTTACACCTTATTATAAAGATCTGGACACAATGCACTTTTTAGCAGCAGAGAAATATTTAGCAACTATAAAATAATGATTTTCAAATAAAGTATAATCAAAGGAAGAAAATTGTTCTTAACTACTTTTTGTTTGTTTTTAGTTCTGGGAAATCAGACCAAGACATTATATATGCTAGGTATGGTGGTTTGGATGAAAATTGCTCTCACAGGCTCATATATTTGCAGGCTTAGCTCTCAATTAGTGGAACTGTTTGGGAAGAATTAGGAGGTGTGGCCTTGTTGGAGGAAGTGTGTCATTGAGGGTAGGCTTTGAGATTTCAAAACCCCTCTACCTGGTGCTTGTAGATCAGACATAAGGTCTCAGCTACTTGTCCAGTGCCATGCCTGCCTGCCTGCTACCATGTTCTCTACCATAATAGTGTTGGACTCACTCTCTGTAACTGTAAGCTCCCAATGGAAACTTCTATAAGTTACCTCTGTCATGGTGCACACGGCAGTAGAAAAGTAAATAAGACACCAGGCACATTCCCCGGGCCACATCTTTAACTTTCTTGCTTCTTTGTTGTTGCTGTTACTTCACACACGTGTGCCTAAAAAGAAATCAATAAAAGCACAGGAAGAAGATAGAATGCTAGAAAACACACCAAGATGCGACAGTTGCTAATCTCTTGGTGACTTTTTTACTTTTTCAGAAGCAAAAATTGTTTATATCTTAATTTTTCAATAATATGTGTTCTATTTTGGAATCATTTAAAGTTTAATATTTTTATTTTATTTTATGCATACCATATGCATGCCTGGTACCCACAGAGGCCAGAAGAGGGTGCTGAACCTTCTGGAACTGGAGTTACAGGCAGTTGTTCGCTGCCCTGTGGGTGCTGGGAATCAAACCCCAGGCCTCTGTAAGAGCATCAGAGGTACTTTCCAGCCACTTTAGCAATTATTTGTATAATAGGAAGGAATATGAGTATGTTGACAAAAAGCTGAGAGAGGGAGATGAAATTTTAAGATGTTTTTTTGTAGTGATTACAGACAATGCATAGGCATGCCACCAAATGACTGACTCTAATTCATAATTGTCATGGCACACAGGTGACAAAAGGAGCTCCCATGTTACATGATCAAACAGATTTTTTCAACATCAGAGCTTATGCAGTTGAGAGAGAGCAAAGAGGCGGAGCTCGAGAGAACAGATGACAAGAATCCATGGACTACAGACTGGTGACCAGGAGCCAGGATGAGAGCCAGAAAGAGATGACAAGCTGGGAGACCGCCATGGGGGTCTGTTGACAGCGGCCTGGCAGGAGCTATCAGGTTGGCTGGGGCTGCTGAGACACTCTTGAGGACCCTGAACTACACAGAGAAGAAGATCTGCACAGGCCTTGCCTTCATGAAACAGTCTAAGGCAGGGTTCAAACCCTTCTTTATTTTACTTTTTAAGAGATTTGTTCTAATTTCATTTTATTTTGAAAGGCATATTGCTGTAGGGAATAACTTAAATAAATAAATAAATAAATAAATAAATACAGTCCTTAAAATGAAAGGGTGGGGGAGGAAGGTAAGAGGAAGGGAGAGGAGGAGGGATGGACTAGGGTAAGAGAGAAGGAGAGAGCGAGGGAAAGGAACAGATAACTTCCTTCTCCCTCTTTTCTTTCTCCTTTTTTTTTTTTATCACACAGAAGATGAGGCAGCAAGAAAAAAATCTAATTAGCATGTGCCACCCTATTGGACTGTGGGAGAAGCGCAGACGAGTCCATCACTCATCATTCGCTTACTATTTACATTTTACAGATCCGTTCTGGCTTTTTATGCTCTCATCTGTCCATCCCTCCTCGTAGGGTTTGGTCACTTCAGCTGCAGAGTGAAATTTCCTGGTATGTGGAGACACCCGCCACCAGGGGGCAGCCCTATGCTGTGGTCACCCAGATAAGCAGTTCTGGGGTGTTCTGGTCGCCTCCCCACAACCCTAAGGACGCTTCCTGGTCTCCTCTGGAACTACAGCTTCTACACCTGCCTCCCGACCCTGCTGCATCCGCGAGTGTAAACTGCCTTTCTAATGCAAAAGAACCCACAGTTGTCTGAGCTGCTGCCTTCTTAAGTAACTGCAATTTACTTTTAAAATTCTTTCTGTAAAATCCTCAATTTAGCTTCAGCTAGTCACAGCCCCTGCCCCTGAACCCTTGACCTGGTGACTTCTCTCCGTTTCTCTTTTGTCCTCGTCCGGTGATGCTCTTTGTCCACTCTTCTCCATACCTCCCACCCTCCTGCTGCTCTGTCACTATGGTTACGGTGGGGACCAGTTTCTGTGCTGCCCTTTTCCATAGCTTCTGGAGTAATTTCCCAGTGAATTCCAATTCAGTTATCTTTGTTCTAGTCCTTTTCCATCAACAAATAAATAAGAGGAGGGGGGGGGGGAGAGAGAGAGAGAGAGAGAGAGAGAGAGAGAGAGAGAGAGAATAGATTAGCAGCTCAGATACACCGATTCTCCAGGTACCAGACTTTGACTGTTTCCTCTCCTTTTTGTATGAGAGAATGTCTTTGCCTTCTCTTCTGCTGTAAACCCAAATCTACATAACACTAAACAGCTCTTGGTTTTGTGCCTGTGAAAACATTGGATTATCTGTGTTCTTTAAATACTTTCAATTTGGGAAGTTAAAAGGGTCTCTTTCTTAGAGACCAGTGAACTGAAGTAAGAACATGGGGGCGACATCAATGCAAAATGTCAACCAAGTCAGCCCAAGCCACAGCTGAGCCCTCTTAGGGAACAGCCTACAGCCTGTAATGAGGTTAAAAGCCAAGATTCCCAGAGAGATAGAGAGAAAGCATTTTCATTGATTTCTCAGCAGCAAAGATGATCCTGGAAGACACTGGTACAGTAGCATGGATAAGAAGAGCATGGATAGCTGTGTGTTGATGAGTGTTTGGGATCCGTCTGCTGGATTTCTGGTTGCTTAGGATCCTGTGAGTTGGGTAATTTTCCAGGCTTCTCTTTAGGTACAAGATAACCTGCTCAAGTTATGCAAATGCTCATTCAAAGGAAGCAGTGGAATTATGTTAGCCTTTTCTGTAATCCTGTTGAAACTATGATTCATGGAGTCTATTCTCAAAGAAGACACATCTGATGAACATGGTCCAGTGATGTGCTTTTAAATGTTGTAAGGGCTGTAACCCACAGATACACTTCTTAACATTTACCCCCTGTCCCCACCCACTCTCCCTCCTTACAAGGCTCTTTTCTGGACCCCTGGCTTTCAGAACACCACTGACCACCCCCCCTCACTCCCCCCCCCCCCCCCAGCCTATCCTCTGGCTGACTTTGTGCTCTCTCCATCAGTCTTGCTCATTTCTGCTTCACAGAGGTCCCCGGACAGCTCCCAGGAGAGCTGTGGGAAAGCATGGGAGTGAGTAGGGAACGCCAGACATTTAACTCAGAGGGTTAACTCCTGGAAGAGTTGGCAACACACTGAAAACAACACTGTGGTCTAATCAGCAACAGGAACAAAGGTAGTCATGATTTCTCTGAAACACCTAGTGACAGGACAGGCATCTCAAGTCGTGATGACCCTTTATTACTCACTGCCTATACTTGAGACTGAGCCTCGCTGCAAATTCACCCACTTTCAGTCTCCACACACTTGCCATCTAAGAAAGAGGCAGTTTATGCTGGTCTGTGAAGCTGGCTCTCTCACCGTGTGACCCATCACATAGGTCAGGAAGTTACCCTCTTAATAACAGGATGGGAAGCTGAAGGCCTCTGGGGAAGAAGAAAGCAACGTGTTTACGTCATCCCTCTTCGTTGGGTGCAGGAGAACATCAGTATCCTGATAGTGCCCTGTTTTGGCACACAGGAAAAGCTATGTGATTGTTTCATGGTGATTGGATTGTTCATATCTTAGTTGAGCCCCCTTGAGCTGTTATGTCTGGACTCTGAAATATTCCCCCACAGGCTCATGCTTTGAATGCTTGTTCACCAGAAGGTCATGTTTAGGAGATGGGGCCTAGCTGGTGGGTCACCAGAGGTGGGTCTTTGAAGGTGCTGCCCAGCATCTGATGTCTGTCCTTACTTTGCCCTTTGATCTTCTGTGATATGAGCAGCCTCTACCACAGACTCACATTGCATGAACTGAGATGCTCTACGATATCTTCCCTACTCTTCTTCTGTCTCCTACAACCATCCTAGAAAGCTAATCATTCTAGGTAGCCTGGGACTCTATTTTTGGAATCACCAGAAGAGATCACTGGACTACTCTCTGGGAAGACATTGCCTTTCCAAAACGTCTTGCCCACATTAGGCAAATCTTTTGAATTTTTGTTTCCTGGAGTGTAGATGTCCACATCTACCACATATAATCACTGGAGCTACATGCAAGGGGCAGGCCAGTTCGGCTGGTGGCTCTCTGGTGGGCACGGTAGACCTGTTCTGCTTAAGCCATGTCTCCCTCCCAAAAAGCTATGGTTTATGCTGTTCAAGTCTCCTTTGTCAGAATCCTTTAACAGGTACCAGGGCCCTGTTATGAAGATATATGGCATGGAGCCATATTGCAGCTTCCAGGTAGAGTTTATCTCTCATGCCTGGATGAATGATTCTGGCATTCATCATAATGGCTAATGGTTCATTCCTGGGAAGGACCCAAAAGTACAGTCAGAAAATGTCTGAGGTCATCAACTGTGCTCTGGTTCTTATTTGATTTATTGTCAGGCAATGTATCTTTTCATCTTGTACCCACGTATTGTGGTAGTTCTAACTCAAGGGCCTTTTAAGGACAAAGCAAGCCACTAGCTACAGTGTGGTAATAACTGTCATTGCTGTGATTCACTTGCCATAACATTCATGACAAAGTAGCGGAAATTGTAGAAATCTCCGGTATCAGCATTAGTCACCTCCTTTGAACATTCTTATGTGTATGTGTGTGAGTTTATGTGCACTATGTGTGTGTAGATGTCTCTGGGGCACAGAATAGGACATAGTTCAACTGGTGGAACTGGAGTTACAGGTGAGAACTGAACCCAGGTCCTCTTCAAGAACAGCAGGCACCCTTAACTGCTGAGCCATCTCTCTACCTCCAGGTTGACACTTTAAGCTGAAAATAAAGGGGAGAAGATTCAGAAGATGCCAAGGGACTGAACTCTGAAATCTTAGAAATAGAAAAGATTGAATTTAGATAGTTCAAAGTGCTGGCTTATTTGGGATCAGAAATACATGCCAAGTTTCATTTTATAGTGACTGAAAGTCTAGTGCAGGTAGTGATATGGGGGTGTAGTTCTGGGTAGATGTGCTTGTCTTTGCCATGGGAACCTTCTTAGTAGGTGGATCTGTTATAAGTGATCTGTATGCTGCCTCCAGTATAACCATAACAGTGAACATCTGGTTCAGTCACCAATGACTGCCAGGATACTGGCATCCTGGCCTCAGTTCAGGTGTAGGAGGTAGCAAAACCACCATCAAGCCAACAGCGGTCTCCATGAGACAGCCGGACTGGATAGCAAGGAGACTTAGCACCTTTTTCTCTGTGAGAAAATTTCTCTTTTAAAAAGCTGTTCAAGTGTTATGTGAAAGTCACATTAGGGCTGGCAAGGTGGCTCAGTGGGTAAAGGTGTTTGCTGTCAAGCCTGCTGACCTGAGTTCACTCCTAAGGACCTACGTGATGGAAAGAGAGAATGGACCCCTGACAGGTGTTCACACACACACACACACACACACACACACACACACACACACCCCACATGCATACCACACACATGCACATATGCATATATGTGTGCACATACATACAAATAGATAAACGTAACAAAAATAAATTCGTTTTAAAAAGAAAGTCACTTTAAAAATTAAATAAAACAATGGAGTGGTGGTGGTGCCTGCTTTTAATCCCAGCACTTAGGAGGCAGAGGGAGACAGATTTTTGTGAGTTCAAGACCAACCTGGTCTACAGAGCAAGTTCCAGGGTAGCTAGGGCTACCCAGAGAAACCTTGTCTCAGAAGCCTGCCCCCCCCCCACATTAAACAAAGCAATTCCAGTAATAGCACAAGTTCCCTTCCCCACCCCTCTCTAGACTCCTTCTCCAGAAACAGATACTTTCAGCTGTTTCATCTGTTTCTAATGATACCTACTTATGTCTTCTAAATGGAGTAGTGTGCATGGGCTGAAATTCCTTGCATTATCTGCTCTGGATATGCATCTGTCGATTTATTATTAGAGTAGATTTAGCTTTCTCGGCACTATCTCCTAGAACCCGCCCCGTTTTCCTCCCTTTCCTCAGGACCCGTGTGAGATGGCATGATTTCATGAACAGCAGGTCCTGAGTACAGGCTGCTTAAATATGCATTCCAGCCTTATGACCTCAGGAAATGCATGCAAACTATCCAGCTTAACAGGATGTTGACGAAAGGTCACCTAGGTGAGCGAAGTAACTGAATGGGTTAAACCATAGGAGCTCAGAGTAAAGGTTTCTGTAATGTTGGCTTCTTGTTAGGTTTTGTCAGTGTTAGATTAAAAATTGTATTTGGGGCAGGAGCGGTGGTTCAGTTGGTAAAGTGCTTGAAGCCTGAGGACCCGAGTGTGACCCTCAGCACGCCTGTAAAAGAAGAAAACCAGAGTGCCAGTCCTACCCATGGGTCCCGTGCTAGAGAGGCAGAGGCAGGAGAATCCCCTGGGCTCACTGGTCAGTCAGTGAGGGACCCTGTCTCAAACAATAACATAGAGAATTGAGAAAGACACCTGCCATTGCTCTCTGGCCTACACATGCGGAAGCGCACGCGTGCGCGCGTGTGCGCGCGCACACACACACACACACACACACACACACACATGCAGTTGTGCACTCATACATACATGCAAACTTGTGTATACACATATATACATAAACAAGAACACACACATAGATTCTGCATTTAGATCACTGCAAACACATAAATATTAGTTCCTGTTAATTATTGCTCAGTTTTTCTGCTTGCATGAGTTGTTCCCATGAAGTTAATAACTGCATCATTTTGCTTAGTGTTCTGTGAATCCTCCTCAAGCTCAACAACAGAAACAAAGCATCAATCATCTCTCACCTCCATTTTAACACCAGGCTCAATGCCAGGACGCCTCTAGTCACTTCTACCTCCTGGGCATTCTGTTGTCTTTGCTATCTTCATGGAAATCTCAGAACAAGGGCCAGCAAGCTGACTCAGTAAGTAAAAGGGCTTGCTGCCAAGCCCAACAACCTGAGTTCAACCCTGGGGACCTCCATGGTGGAAGGAGAGAACCAGTTCCTACAAAGTTGTCCTCGAACGTCCTCACATGGGCCGTGGTATGTGCATGCACACAAATAAATAGATAATAAATGAATAAAGAAATAAAACAACTTTTAAAAGGGAAATCTTGAAAATGCCACATCATCTTCACAATACCCCTGCGGTTTCTCATGTGCCTTGAATTTTATTTTCAAATCCTGATCCTGTGTCGCCCCGTCGCCCCCCCCTTCCTGCTTTCTTGGTTTATTTCTACATTTTGGTGGAGGACATTTGCAGTATCTTCTAAGGAAAAAGTCACAGGAAGTAAAAATGATGGCACTGTGTGAGCCTAATACTTACATTTGCTATCTGGCAATAAGGTCAGGAAAATAGGCTTGGGAGAGCCCTCCATTTGGTTTTCTGGCTTCTAGGCATTTCACTCATTTAAAGAACTGTGCTTCACCCTGGTCTCTGCCATGCTTGTGTGCCCAGATCTGGAATCTTCGTTTCTTTCTCTGGACAGTTGTAGCTAGAATTTTCCTGCCTGGCCCTCAGTCAGGACAAATCTCTCTTACCCACCAGTCCCACAGTTGCTCAGACCCAACCAAGTAAACACACAGAGACTTATATTGTTTACAAACTGTATGGTCGTGGCAGGCTTCTTGTTATCTAGTTCTTCTATCTTAAATTAACCCATTTTTATTAATCTATACTTTGTCACATAGCTTGTGGCTTATCAGTACCTTACATCTTTTTTGTCATGGCAGTGGCTGGCAATGTCTCTCTGCCCCAGCCTTTCACCTCCTAGAATTCTCTTCTTTCTTGTCCCACCTATACTTCCTGCCTGGCCACTGGCCAAACAGCGTTTTATTTATACAAAGCAATATCCACAGCACTTTTCCTTTTTTTTTTTTTAAAGGAAGGTTTTAACTTTTATATAGTAAAATTACATATAATAAAACAATTATCAAGTAAGAATTATAGTTACAATATCTAGTCTATTTGTTTTGGCAAAATTAAACAAAATATTTTATCTATCCCATATTTATGAGTCTAAGCTTTTATATTTAACTTACCTTTTATCATAACTAAGGAAAATTATACCTATCTAGTCTTTAACTACATCAAAGATCTCAGAAGGATATATTATTACCTGAGAAACAGGAGAAGGAAGCAAGCAACTTTCAGGAGTCTTGTAGGGTAGACAGAGACAGCTGGTAGTCTGGATAGTCATCTAATGGTTTTTTGTAAAGTTGGGGCATTTGTCTTCATCCCACAGAGCTAGAGCTTCTTGGTCAGTTTTTTTAGTGTCCTGTAGAATGTCTGACAGTTTCCTCTGCGAAGCAGGAACCTGAAGGACCATTTTGTCAAGCAAAGTTCAGTGGTCACCTTTCTATGGGTCCTGCATATCCAGTTGATCAAGCAGTCCAGGCAAGAACAGTTTCTTGCCCAAATGGCTATTTTTGCCAAGGTGAAGATAAACTCTATATGAAGTGTCTTCAATGCCCATCCTCCTCTCTGAAGTAAATCGGTACTGCCAGGAGCAGACATGTCTCACTGTCCAGAAAGTCTAAATTTTAAAATATTTTAAATGCCATATTTTGTAGGTCTTTGAAGTATTTGAAGATTACCTATCTATCTGAAATATGTATAGCTAGGAGACTTAACTAACATGGCTACAAAGTATGATTATCATAGATGACTAATTATTGATCTATTTTTAATTATCCATTGCAATTTTAAATGAGCTGTACAAACATAATACCTTAAACAAGAGTAGAAATGTTCACACAGTATAACAAAATTAACTTTAAGTTTGTATCAATAGACTAATATCTATACCAATGTAAAAAAATTTAACAAGTTGTTGCTCTTTAAAAGTAAGTTCATTAATCTCCCCTTTCATCCTATAATATCTATATCAGACAGTAGGGGCAATAATAATATTGTTGTGATGATTAATTGTGAGGAAAGTAGAATCTCTCAATCTCTCAATCTCTCTCTCTCTCTCTCTCTCTCTCTCTCTCTCTCTCTCTCTCTCTCTCTCTCTCTCTCTCTGTTTTTCGAGACAGGGTTACTCTGTGTAGCCCTGGCTGTCCTGGGTTTCCCTCTGTAGACCAGGCTGGCCTCAAACTCATAGACATCTGCCTGCCTCTGCCTCCTGAATGCCAGGATTAAAGGTGTGCGCCATCAGCAGCTGGCTCCAGAATTTACCTCAATCAACATTTTCAGGCTACTGACCACAGGTGCTTGGACCATCTAAAGACCGGAGGAATATACATGATCCAGAAATTACTGCATTAAGTGGAAAACTGCATTTTGGGATACATGGAAGAGAGGGAGTTGTTCAAGCTTTATGGTGAACATGAAGGTGAACATGAACATTTTGTGAACAAGCTCTTTTAATATAGTATGTCTGCTTGTTCATTCTGTATTCCAAATACTAGTTTTTTTTTTTCTCTAAACCTTGGTGATTCTATGCTAAAAATATGTCCCATTTGGTGAGTGAAAATGTCACACCTGTCAAACACCAACATACCAAATGCTGCCTGCAGATCCTTAACTGGGCAAAGCCAAGTGAGCAGGAAACTGGAATGTTCTGTAGCCTCATCCCGGGCATCTCAGGAAGTTATGCAGACTCAGCTAAGTCATCAGTTGTCTTAGAACCACCTTGGGATTCCAGACACCCAGAATTCATCTCTAAAGAAGGGAGGATAGGGTCAAGCTTTTCGAAACTCTAAGGTTTTGTTTGTTTGTTTGTTTGTTTGTTTTGTTTTGTTTTAGTTTTTATCCTCCCCTCTCCACCCCCCCTCTACAATAGACTGTTTTGGTTTTTGTTTGTTTTTGTTTTGTTTTTTGGGAACTGGAAAGGACTTAAGGATCATTTTATTTTAAAAAATTGAAACCCAAAGAAACTTAAACATTATATTCTGGGTGACTTCACTGTACCCAGAGCTTTGGGGAAGCTTTCCCAACAATAGGCTTGGTACTGTTGGGGTACTACTGTTCCCTGGGATGGGCTGTTTAACCCAGAGGTTCCAAAACCCGGGCTGTCAACTTCAGTATCCTCCAGGGAGCATTTTTTAAAAATGAAAAATTCCTCTGTCTCATTCTTTTAAGTTTCAGGTCCAGTGTATGAGGCTGGACCCTAGACTCTAGGGATGTGTGTGTGTGTGTGTGTGTGTGTGTGTGTGTGTGTGTGTATATTTAGCTTTTGGAGGCTCCTTAAGGAACTTTGTAAAAATTACATTTGTGTATGTGTGGGAGTAAGTACATATGTATGTAGAGGTGAGAGGACAATTTGTGGAGTCAGTTCTCTCCTTCCAACATGTGGGACCTAGGGATGGAACACAGGTCATTAGACTTGGCAGCAAGTGTCTTTATCTCTTTGGCCCATGTTCTGTTAGCTCTTATGTGATTCTGTGGATGCCCAGATCACTCTTCTTTTCTGAGTTTGGCTTAAGATAATTAAAAAAAAAAAAAAGACTAGATATCCTCAGGAAAGCTAGGTCAGGAAGGAATAAGTCTAGGCTATGAGGAAGCCCTGAAGATTTTAATTCCAAAATAAGGAGAGAAGGCAGCCATATTGTCCTTGCCAAGAAGAGTCATCTGTTGTGGATTTTGCTCTGTATGCTGTGAATGTGTTGCTCTGATTGGTTAATAAATAAAGTGCTGATTGTCCAGTAGCCAGGCAGGAAGTATAGGCAGGACAAAGAGAGAGGAGAATTCTGGGAATAGGAAGGCTGAGTCAAGAGACACTGCTAGCTGCTGCCATGAGAAGCAAGATGTACAGATAGCGGTAAGACATGAGCCATGTGGCAAGGTATAGATTTGTAGATATGGGTTGATTTAAATGTAAGATCTAGCTAACAAGAAGCCTAATACATTAGACCAAAACAATTTTTAATTAATATGAGCTTCTGAGTGATTATTTTATAAGTGGGCTGCAGAACTGTGGGGGATTGGTGGACCCGGAGAAAAACTTTCCAGCTACAGTCATGTGAAGCAGGAGCTCAACCAGCAGAAGAACAGGACATGGTACAGGACCACTGACTCCTCTGCCAGGGCTGGATGGCCAGTTAAACACAGGCTTTGAAATCTCCAAGCAAAGAGATTTTAGACACATGGGAGGATGTGGCCTGGCCTGAGCATCTACCTCTGGAAGTTGAGATTAGACCGACCAGTGACATCATCTGGTTTTGCTTGTCCCAGCATTCCCTTTTTATTTATAACAATAGCTTGATTTTATTTCTGGTAATCATTTAACTCAGTATCCAGTTTCTATCCACAGGTTCCAGGGAAAAGCATCATGGCCCAAACTGGCCAATGGGATCATGTAGTAAGTAAGCTTTCTTGTTGGATTGTCTTTGGACTGCCAGCATGCAAATAATGACCTAGAGACTTATTATTAATTAATGAAAACTTGGCCTTAACTTAGGCTTTTCCCCAACTAGCTCTTATAACTTAATTAAACCATATTTTTAAAATCTGCTTTCTAACATGTGGCCTGGTTACCTCTTCTTAATATAGCATTCTGACTTGCTTCCAGTGTGCTGACGAAACTGCATGCCTGGATTCCTTCTCTCAGTCCTTCTTTCTCTGCCCAGACGTCTTGCTAATTCTCTCCTTCCTAGCTTTTGGCCGCTTAGCTCTTTATTAAACCAATCAGAAGGCACCTTAGACAAAGACACATCTTTACAGTGTAAACAAATATTCTCCAACAAGGTAATTCTACCCTTTAGCCACAATGACTGTCAGACCTAGCATGAACCAATGAGCATCAGCACTGAGATTTTGCTAGAACTACAGAGAAAAAGCGGTTTCCAGGCTTTCTGTTGGGCATAGCTGACCTGGAAGGACCAATGACTGGAGCTGCTTGTGAATGTCTACCCACCACAGATGAAAGAAGACTTAGGAAGATATTAACACAGAAACTTAAAAAAAAAAACCCAAGGGGCAAGGAATGGCATAGTTATGGAAATATCACCTGGTTATATGGTCCAAGCATTTCTGAAGCTAGATACATGTGGTGGTTTGAAGGAAAATGACCCCATAGGCTTATAGGCTTGAATGTTTGGTCCCCAGTTGGTGGAACTGTTGGGGAAGGATTAGGAGGTGTGGCATTACTAAAGGAGGTGTGCCACTGGCAGTGGGCTTTAAGGTTTCAAACACCCAGGGCATTCCCATTTAGTGCTCTCTCTTTCTGTCTCATGGTTACTGTCCCAAAATGTAAGGTCACAGCTTTTCCAGCACCATGACTGCCTGCCTCTTGCCATGCCCCCAATCAGATGGTCATGAATGAACACACTTTTGAAACTGTGATCCCCAATAAACTATTTCTTCTATAAGTTGCCTTGGTCATGGTGTCTCTTCACAGCCATACTAACCCTGAGACAGTGCATGTCACATTTCAACTAGCTCAGTTTAGTTTCTGTAATGCAGCCAGCAGAACTCTTGACTGCCTTGACACCACAGAGATCTGAGTCTGGGGTAGAGACAAAGTCATGTGCATTTGGAAAAATCCAGATAATTTTGATACATCCACCGAATGTGTGATTGTCATTTGAGACCAGGAAATGGGAGTCTGCTTTTCCTCACCGGACACTTCTACTTGAGACCAACATAAGCTCATTCAGGAAACTCAGCCATAGTCATACAGCTAGAATGCAGGACACCTCTGCTGAGTTCAGTTCTGTCCTTTTTCACATACAAATCACAATGTCTCTTCTTAAAAAGTGGAGGCGCGCATCCCTTCCAAATCTAACTCTGCTCATGGAGAATGCAGTAGACTGCTTCATTTTGTCACTCAGACGTGTTTGACTTTTATTGGCACAAAAGGGAGACAGAAGTTTGAAGAGCTATTTTTCACAGAGTGTTCCCTTCACTGATACACCATTGACCACATTTAAACAAAAGCAAGATCTATTAAAACGGAAGTAATTTCCCAGAGGCCAAAGTCCTTCCATTGTGAAAGACACAGTCCTGATGTCTTGGGGAATATAATATTTGTTTAACTATGAAAAGATGTGTTGCATTTGTTTATGCTGCATTTGTTTAACTGTGTAAAGATGTGTTGCTGTTTCACCTTGTCTGCCTAAGGCACCCAATGGTCTAATAAAAAGCTGAATGGCCAGTAGCTAGGCAGAGAAGGGATAGACGAGGCTGGTGGGCAGAGAGAAAAATGGAGCCAGCCAGCCAGCCAGCAGGCCAGGGGCCAGTCACCCAGACATGGAGGAAGCAGGAAAGCAGGATAGATAGTATGTAGATGAGGTGAAGGAGCCTTGGGATAGCAAATGGATTAATAGAAATGGTTTAATTTAAGTTAAAAAAAAAAGCTAACTAGAAACAAGCCTAAGCTAAGGCTGATCATTAGTAATTAATAATAAGTCTCTGTGTCATGATTTGGGGGTTGGCGGTCCACAAAAGCCTGCCTCACTGCTGTCTTTTGTGTTGGAACACAAGAATGACACCAGTGCTTCACCTGGATGTCTGAGCTCTCTCTCCACTTATTAAACTGATGGAATGTAATGGCAGAACCTACTGGGTTTTGTTTCATTTCCTCCTCCAGAAGCCCACATATATCCTCAGCTGTCCCAGAGAAGGATGAGACCACTTACCCTCTTGATTATAGCTCCCATACAGCAGGGTATAGCTGGTCAGCAACCCTGTACCACACTTGAGAACAAACTGGAACGGTCCAGTGCATGTCCCAGTCAGAACCACTAGCTGTACGGAATATGGAGCTATTAAGGACGCCACGTCAGCACAAGAGAAGGCTCAGGGGCGAAAGTGTTTGCTGTGCAAGTCTAGTGACTTGAATTTGATCCCTGGGACCCCTAATGGAAGAGTATCTCTCAAAGTTGTTCCTCTGGCCTCTACACACGTGCTGTGGCACTCTCACACATGTACTCAAACACACATCACACATACACACACTCAAAAAAATAAAAAGAGGCAGGGAGATAGTTCAGTGGCTGAAGGTGCCTGCTGCCAAGACTGATGGTCTAAGTTTGATCTGTAGGACCCACCTGGTAAAAGGAGACTGACTCCTACAGACTGTCTTCTGACCTCCATAAATGCAACACACACACACACACACACACACACACACACACACACACACGCACACACTTGTGCATGCAATAACTAAAATGTAAAAAAATTTAAGAGACACATTTTTAAAAGCATGGCCATCTAATAGGATCATTTAGAAGCTCAGATTTAGTCTACCAACCTTCCCTATAATTAGCATTATTTATTTTATAGAACATTAATTAACTATGATCATAAAACTAGTTTAAAAAAAAAACAATCTGAGATACAAACCCAGGTTTGCCTAACTGTAAAACATGTCACCACTATGTCTATTGACCCAGAAAGAGGAATATTGGGGGTAGCAGTAGGGTTAACCTATAGACCAAAGAACATCTGGACGATATGGTTGCTATTGCTGTTAGGCTCTTAAAGGACTTATTTCTGCCATACTTGTCCATGATTTGCATGTTGGTTCTTGTAAATAAGCTTTATAAATGCTGGCATTTATAAAGGACAGAGAAAACTTTGGCACAGTTTATTTTCTTTATGTCATCCACCACAGTCTGCTGCACATAGTAGGTGTTTAAAAAACATCCTCAATAAAATTGAACCTGCTGCATCCATAAGTATGAAACTTACCAATGTGCAACTGGGGACGGGGTCCTAAGTGTGTGCTTGTGTCTCTGGCAATTTACAGAGTCCTGGACTTTTAATTTAAATTTTGTCCTTGGGCAGTTCCTAGAACATTACCAGTGATAGATACCATCCAGTGAACCTTTCTTTGTTTCTTAACCAGCTAGACAACCATAAGCAAATTATCTAGCCTTTCTAAACGCTTTCCCATCTGTGAAACAATGCTTTAATCTTAGAATTACAGAGGAAGGGTGTTGTGGGATGTTTTCTATGTCAAATGAGTTGCTCTGATTGGTTAATAATAAAACACTGACTGGCCAGTAGCCAGGTAGGAAGTATAGGTGAAACAAACAGAGAAGAGAATTCTGGAAAGTGGAAGGCTGAGGCAGAGAGACCTGCCAGCTGACGCCATGACAAGTGAGATGTAAAGGTACCCGTAAGCCACAAGCCATGTGGCAAAGTATAGATTAATAGAAATGGGCTGAATATAAGAGTAAGAGTTAGACAATGGTAGGCCTGAGCTAATGGTCGAGCAGTTTAAATAATATGAGCGTCTCTGTGTTTATTTTATAAGTGGGTTGTTGGACTGACAGGGCTTGGCGGGGACTGGAGAGAAGGTCTCCAGCTACAGAAGGTATGATGATGCAGAAGAGGCACTTAATATAGTAGCTGGCTCATAATCAGTACCCACTAAGCATCACCTGTTATATTTAAAATATTAAAGGATGCATCTATGCTAAGGGTACTTTATTCATAACTGCTGAGAGTATATATGGGTACACAGGGTAAAGGAAATGAAGGATAAAAGGTCCCAGTGCCTGAGGCATAGATTTGCTGAGATTGACGTTTAGGTCCTCAGCTTGGGAGGATGCTCTGACCAGCTGGCTTTGGGTCTGCATTTCTCTCTGGAATGACCATCTCAAAGGATATAGATGTTAAGAAAGCCCTGCTGTCAACTTTCCTGCCCCTTTGCTCTTGACTTGACTTGTGTGTGATCCATGGGCAGGATTCTCTGTGGGGCTGAGAACTAACTGGAAAGCAGGAGGCGCTCCTTAGATGTTCAGACAGGTGTGTATCCAGCGATTTGATTTCTGCCCATTTCTGGCCCTCCACCAGGTAGCAGTGTTTCAGGAGCTTATGCTTCAGGCAGAACAAAGAAGAGTTGCAGGAGCCTAGGATGCAATCATGGAAGGAAAGATGGAATATCAACAACTAACCACATCCAAGGCAGACTGAATCATGACCCTTGTTCATGGTAAAAGTAATGGACTGGCAAACCAGAAGAGGAGAAATCACATGTAATGGTAACGGGTTAGATACAGACAGAGATTCCATAATGTAGGAAAATAGGAGTGTTACAGGTGGCTGAGTAGCCCGGGCATAGAGTCATGTAGTGCTTTGGTGATCGGGGACTGGAAATAGTTACAGGAACTAGAAGTGTGTAAATCATGAAGAATGCTGGGGTAGGAGGAGAAGGGTCATTTTAGAACTTCAAAATATGGCATCTCTAAAAGATCAAATGTCATAGGCACCAATCATATTAGAATGCCTTCACTACACCATTATGATTGACATACTATGGTAATAGCTGAGCTGAGTGAGTTGAGCTGTAATTAGCTAGTGCAGTGTTCCTACAGGTGCACTTCTTAGGAGCAATGCCAGACAAGAAGGGTTGAGAATCAGTGTGAGGTGAGGTAACAAAATCCGAGGCATTGTCATGACAACAAAGCATAGGATCATTTCCTCAGCAATTTGAATTCATTTTAATTGCAAAAATTATTGGTTTACAATATAATTAGAAATCTACAGGTTCAAAATACATCAGAAATCTTTTCATTGCCATGGCCCAAAACATTTTGATGCATTGAATTCTGGTTTTAAAAGTTGAACAATCCTATTCTGGTTGAAATAATAATTTTTAAATTAATTTCACAAGAGGAGTCCATGAACTTGAAGATAGTGATGGAAATGATGTAGTTCGAACTACAGAGAGAGGTTGAACTCTCTAGTATTCCATCGCATCTCTAGCACAGCAAATTCTGCCTACACATTTTTAGTTGGGGATAATTGATAACAATATAGAAATCTCTCAAATTGATTCAATAAAAAGTGCGTGTGTGAGTGTGTGTGTGTGTGTGTGTGTGTGTGTGTGTGTGTGTGTGTGTTAGGGGGAAACTGGGTGATTACAGAAATATCTCAGATAACTGGGGTCGGAAAGCACAACCAGATCTCTTGAGGTGTGGTACAGGAAACAAAACACGGACAAGCTGCCTTCCTCCTCCCTCTCTCCCCTGTGAGGTGGCCATGTTGAGCTGCCAAGATGCCTCTTTGGGGAATATAGGCCTTATCTGTCTAGCTTCAAGGACTGCAGTGTGAAGATAGGCTCTGCTGAGTGATGCCTTTGCAGATGGCTTTGGCTAAGCAACAGCCTTCCCTGGGCCCATGCTTCCTTCCAGGAATGGCTGTCTTCCATATCTAAAGGGATTGTGTATCTATAAAGAGAGTTCCCTTGCTCCAGCTTGGGATCACTGAGAAGAGATATCTCAATCCCAGAACTCAAGACAGGGCCATCAAGGCCTTTTGCTGGCATCCTGTCCCTCTGCCTAATCCTGCTTCTACTCCCTCCTTCCCAGATGTTGACTTCATGAATGTGCCCCACAAATGCACCCACAGCAGTCCTACACAGTTTGGTTGTCAGGGAGCCTACCCTGGTACACCACACCTCCTCATCTGCCTGTCTCGGTCCCTCCCTGCCTGCCTCTTTCCTTTATGCTCTCCCTTCTGCCCTCTCTTCCTCTCCCCTTTTCTCACCCTTTCCTTTCCCCTTCCCCTTTCTCTGCTCTTTTCCACACACTATGCAGCTTTTCACCTCTGCTTCTCTTCTTAGTCTTCTGACCAGCATCCTGGTGCAGAGGCCACTACAACTGCTCAGAAATGGTGGATTCAGCCCCTTGGTCACTGTCATGGTGGCATTGGCTCCTGGTACCCAACCCAGACTCACATTCCCAGTCCATGCACTCATTGCACAGATACCATTTTCTAGAGGTCTATCCTTAGCTGACTGACACCTCTTCTAAAGTTGCTCAAGAAGTGATACTCTGCACCCCTGGGCTAATAGTACAACTCATGCTTTTGAGTCTCTGTGGGATGAGTCCCCATTGGGATGAGGCTGAGGCTGGGCATCTGTCTTCACCCAACATCCTCCTTGCTCTATGCTGCTCCTCTCACCCCCTCAGCAGATCTCTCTGCTTCTAGAAACCCTGATTTAAGATTATCACCTTGCATATCTGATGCTGTGCTAAAAGTCCTAGCCACTGGTGTACCCTTTCCAAATGTCCAAGACATAACGCGCTAGGCCACACACCTGAACAGGGAGTGCACCCAGGTCCTGTCATCTGTGGCTAGACAGGGTTGTAGAGGTCGTATAGGATATTGTAGGTGGGGAGCATAGAAAAAGCTGGTCAATGTCTATGAAAGCAGGCTGTACCTCAGTAGGGTCTTAAATTTATTTTCTTTGTCATAAATCTTTCTTGCCCTATCAACAGTTCCACATTCAGGTTGGAGAGTAAATTTTTGAAAGATAATGTCCCACAACAGAAAGTAGATAGGCCTAGATGACAGTCTGAATTCAACCAGCTCACCTCCCAGCATTGTGGTTCAAGCTTTAAGGTAAATTCCTAATGGTCAGCAGACTGAGGAAGCATAGTCTCTGCATCCTGGTACAATGCTGGATCAAGGTAAGAACACTGAAATGGTATTGATAAAAGGAGCTATTCTTTAAAAGGTAGAGTGTAATCCAAAAGTGTGCAATGTGCTGGGAGTGGCGCCTACCAGATAACTACTGTGTAAAGTGTGTTCACACAGGCCATTCTGCTCGAAGTGTTTTATGTACCTTCTGATGACTGCAGTTGTACAACAAATCACCCCAAACATATCCGTTTAAAACAACCACTTTATTATGCTCATAGAGTCTGGGGCACGAATTTGGACAGGGATATTGTGGATGGCTTGCTGCTCTCTAATGGCTGCCCTTCTGATGAGAAGGTCTGATGTCATGTTGTTCCTTGACTGCAGGATCTGGAGTTGTAGGCTTCGCAGGACTGGAGGTTGATGGTGGCTGTTGGCTGTGACACCAGCTGGGCCTGTTGACCAAAGCACCAGGAGGTGATTGCTCCATGGGGTTTGGTTTTCAACACAGAACAATGGCCTCTGGTTAATAAGACTTCTTACGCAGCTGTTTGGGGCTCAGCAGCAAGTGTCCCAATTTACAAGGCAAGGATGAGTTCATGGTTTTCATGACCTAGCATGGATGCCAAATTGTATCATTTTCACCATAGTCAATGAATTACAAGCAAGTCATCAACCATTCAGACAAAGAACAGGTAAGTTAGATGCCTACCTCTTAATGAATTTCAGGCCGGGTCTCACAGAGCATGGTAGGTGGGTGGGGTGGTAGGGGCTATATTTGGGAAATACCATCTGCTGCTCATGTGTTTTCTCATTTAACTCTCTCCTCCTTGGAAGTAGGTATTGTTGCCCATCTTTACAAATGAAAAAGTGGGCTCAGGTGGGTTAAGTACCTTGCCTATTGCAAAGCTTATGCATGGCAGAGCTGGAGTTCTACCCAGACTGTACAAAGCAGGCATTCTCCAGCAGCATATAATGTTGCTTATCAGAACAGAGGAAGAGGTGTTCCAAGGCCAGTTCTCCTAGGTGTAGGATCAGAAGTAGTTAAACCTTTTTCTCCCCTATAACCCTGAAGCCAGACCTAATATCTTTTCTATTTGAATAATAAAATCTGGCCCTTATGCACAACAACCCAGGGTGTTGATTCTTTGGAGACTGTGTCATTATTATGGGGACTCCTGATGCCTCAGTCTATCAGACTTATACTGGGCCTGGGAAGCTGCTGTCTGCCCACCTCCACCCAGTGGGGAACGTAAGCAAACTCAAAAGCCCTCCATACAGACAGCACACACAGCAGTTTGTGCCAGCGATTTCTTCCCCACACAACCTCCTTTTGAAATTGCATCTTCCCTTAAGTCAAAGAGCATAGCATCCCCAAAGTCACGCTTACTATTCCTATGATATTCCAAATCCAGACTGTTCAGATGACGCTTCACACACTCATTGCTTAATCTCTAGATAATTCTGTACTTTTAGCCCACTTCAATTCTTTTTCTAAGACTACAGAGGGCAGGCATCACACCCTACTCCTGTATCAGTTTCCCACAACCACACTACATTCTCAACAAGTACTCAGTAAGTACTAGGTAGGTCAGAGGGGCTTATAGAGTTTATTAGAAGAGAAGAAGCCACACATGTTTTCAAAAGTGCTTTTTGTCTGGTGCTGAGAATTGAACCCAGGGCTTTACACATGCCACACAAGTACTTCTCCATGAAACTATATACCCAGCCTTTGAAAAACATCTTTTGAGAGCCTACTATGTACATAACAGGCAGTGTACAAGGTACTAATGACTCAAGTGATCCAGAAGCAGGAATCTAGAAAATCAAACATGAGCCTTGTAGGCACTGTGTGGCAGGTCAGTTACAGCAAATCCAGTGTCTAGAAGCAAAAAGTTCTTCATCAGAGAGAGGCCTCCAGAGCCAGCACGTGGGAGGCAAGTGCTGTACATAAAGTTACAATCTACCAGCTGTCAGGCGACTCTAGAGTTAGATATTTAGAAAGTCCTAGATCAGGGGCTACTCAGTTCTAAATCTGAAATTTCTTCTAGCAAATGGCTGAGTGGTATTTTCAGCCGAGGCTATCAGATGGGACAGGATGACCTTCCTCCTCATTACCGATTAGTCTTAACATAATAGGTAAACTCTCTCCCTCTCATTTAAAAGTTTCCTCCTCATTACCGATTAGTCTTAACATAATAGGTAAACTCTCTCCCTCTTATTTAAAAGTGTTACTCTTTCATCTCAAAGTGTCCCTAAAAGTCGTGACTTCCGAGTGTTCAAAATCCTCTAATAGAACCCAGATAAACATGTTTATAAATTATGGGAAATCATTTTCATTTTTTTAAACTTTACTCAATATTCATACCATAAATCCTTGATCCAAATATAATCCTATTATATAAAACTATTTCCTCAACATACAATCAACAAGAATCAAACAGCTCTTGTAAATAATTACCTTTGGGATATGAAAGAAAATGTAAACATTTTATTTGGCAGTTGTTTCTGAACATGTGAATAAATAAATGGAAAAGTACATATGAATATTTCTTTTTCGGAGTAACAGATACCATTAAACACTTATTTATACATCTTCACTGCAAAGAACAGTTACATAATGAAACTTGGTCTTATAAAAGGTAACTTCCCACACCACTGGATTGGACAGTTAAGGATGGTGATACTGGTAGTCTTGGCTTTAGCAGTCTCGATGTTGAAAGGCATTCACCTGCAAGTGTGATAAGAAGAGTCATCATGCATTGAGTTCATCCAGGTCACATACTGTAGAAAGTTTCTGATGGCAGCCATGGAATTTGGTGTCTCATGCGCTTAAGTCAACTATGACATGTTTGTAGATCTGTGTGTTTCCTTTAAAACTGGAAGCAAAAAGGAAATTACGCTTGTTAATGGACACATGTGTGAACGACCTGGGTGCTTGAACATTTAATTCCTGAAATTTCACAAATCTGGCTTTCTCTGCGTCCCAGTTATACACTTGAGTGAAGGAGTAATCGCTTCCAAGAATTGCATATTGGTAATTATTTATCTGGAGGGGCTGGAACACCATGGATCCTCGTGATGGCATCCTCTGAATGTCCTGGAAGGAGGAGCCACCCCACTTCATGACTTTGGAGTCGCCAATGAATCTGGTCAAGCAAATGTACACATCACCTTTTACAGAGAAGTGCTTCACCGCGTACACATCCTCCATGTTGGGAATGTCAGTTTGGTTAGTGAATAATTGTGTTGCTTTGCTCCACTGGTAAATGACAGGACGCTGGGAACTACTGGACAGGATTAAATGAGGTGTTCTGAGGGTCAATGGTGTTCTGGCTATTTCTAGGTATTCCACATCAGTATCCCTGTACCAGGCATGTAAGGATTGGTGCGAGTAGAATCCGTTTCCATTCCATTTGTAAATGGTGGTAAACCCAGCTTTGGAACTGTCAGCAACGACGAAGTACCAGTTGTTTTCAATCTTGAATGTTTCGATGTCATTGGGTTTTCGGATTTTGAGAACTTCAATATCCTGGATTTTTATGAATTTGTTTGCAAAACCATCTCGCTTATAGATATGAGAACCACCAAAGAGCTGGGCCACAATGACATAGAGCTGAGTATCAATGACTATAGGCTTGCACACCACAGTGGACGTGCCTGAGGAGAGACAAGTGAGATATTAGTTGTATGGCTATCCTCTTTGAAACATGTAAACACACAGGCTGGGTTAGACAACTTCCACAGAAATCAGCCTAAAAGGAAAGATTTCCTTGGTTTATTAGAGAGGACCAATCTCCAAAGTCAAGCAGCAATGTCTTTGGGTTCTGTGTCTTTACACCCATGGGACCTTGTTATAAACAATGAAGCTGCCATGTCACATTCAACCTGCTATAGACATTTAGGGCATAGAGATACGACCTGAACTCTTTCTTCTCACTCCTTGAAGCAAGTATTGATTTCCTTGACATACCTGATTTAATTTCCCCAATTGTAATTAAAAACTGCCATTTCTGAACATTTACTATATGCTTTGTCAAATCATTAAATTATTCCACCAACTTTGAGATAAATGTTATCTTCCCTTTTCTTATCTTTGTTTTTGTGTATATATATATTTTTGAGACAGAGTTTTGCTATGTTGTGTCTAGGCTGGCCTCAAACTCAAATTCACATATCTCCTTCTTCTGCCTCCCAAATGCTAAGACTAAAGGTGCTCACCACCATGCCTGCTCATTTTCTTTTTCTAGATGAGCAAACTTTTCTAGACTCAGAGGGGCAAAGTTCTGATACCAAAAGACAGAGCTGGTATTCAAACATGGGCCTATCTGAGTCTTTGGGCTATTTATTTATTTAGATAAGTTCTCACTAGGTAGCCCCAGTTGGCCTGGAAGTATTTACTGTTCAGACCAGGTTGACCTAGAACTTTAGATACTGGCTGTAGGAGAAAATAAAAAGGCAGAGGAACCTTACTTGAAACTTCTGTAATAACCAAACTGTTTATGCAACCTACAAAGGATGACTTAATTTCTCTGGGATCGGTTTTCTCTTCTGCACCAAAAGGGTTAGAGTGTGTGAGGGATGGCCATCAGATTTCATCTTAGGTACCCATACAGACTGACTGAGTGATTGTGACTGCGTGACAAGCTTGTGTTGAGAAGGATTCTGTGGTGACATATATAATCCTGCAAGAAATAATATCACAGGTGGGCAGCGATGTCTATCCATGATGGAGAGACTAGCAATCATATGATTTGTTATTTATGATCTGTATGGTTTGAATATGTGAAAATCTCCAAATCCATGTCGAAACGTAGCCCTCAGTGCAAGTCTAGAAGGTGATTAAGACGGCAATGGAGCCCACATAAAAAGGGCTTGAGAGAGTCGTTTTAACAGTTTTATCTTTTCTTTTGCTCTGTGCATCCACAGAGAGGGGCTGTCTTTGAAGCAGAAAGCAGGTTCCTACAAGACATTGAATCTGTTGGACTCCCCAGCTCCCAAATCTGTAAGAAATACATTTCTGTTGTTTATAAATTACCCAGGCTAGGGTATTTCATTACAGGAGCAGGAACAAACTAAACTATCATCTAAAACATAACCTCTGAAAATCTACAAGCAGATGATTTATTCCTTTCAAGTTCTAGTCTACAGTATCATCTGGAGCAGGCTGAGGACAGAGACACATGTATGTACTTCTAACATTTGGCTGTAGCAGGAGCATTGTGGGTTCAAAGCCAGCCTTGATGACACAGCAAGATCCTGGAACAAACAGTGGCTGATGGGATATGTGCAAATCAGAAGATCTGAGGTTAGATAGCACAGAGCCCAACTGCTCCACATTGGAAAACCCAGCAAGGAAGAGAAGCATGACCTTTCTTGGAGGAAAAGAGGGTTCTAGAAGGATCTCAGTGTGGATAGATCATTTCATCCAGGTGAATGAACCTCAGTATCAAGCAAGGACTATTTGGACATTTGATGATGGATAGGCTTGATGGCTCCTGGCAAAATCTAGTTAATAATTATAACCCTTTGTACCTTGTCTGGTGGTAAGCCTTCTGCCCTCCTTTTCTGGAGACATAGTCTCACTCTATATCCCAAGCTGGCCTTGGGTTCATAATCCCTTGGCTTCAGCCTCCCAAGTACTAGGATTACAAAAGTGTGCCACCCTGCCCAGCTAATGATGGCAAGAGTGTGCACCCTTCCCAGCCAATGGTCACCTTTTATGAGGAGGTTGGGATAGTCTTAGGAGCAGGGTTCAAGATGTCAGAAAATAACACCTTTCAGAACTGTTTTGATTGGTATTTTACAATTTTAAAACTGTTGAAATGGGAACAAAACTTAAGAGATCTCTCAAGCACCATTTTTCATGGAAAAAAAATGGATTCTATGAACAAATTAAGAAAAACATTGACAGTAGGTTTCCACACTGCATGATTTCTCATAACCTCTAACATATTTGTTATGAACCTCCAAGAGGCAGATATGGCTTATAGATTGATTGGGCCACAGAATCCTTTTTGTTTCAAGGGATAGGGATACATTAACATTTTACTAAAAAGGTGCAGCAGAGTTTGAAAGTTGATCTAAAACGGCTTTCTTATTGATTCACTTACTTTGAATTCAACCAGATTTAATTATAACCGTATTTTTGTGCTGTGTATATTCATTCATGTGTTTGTGCCAATCACAATTGTATCCACACAAACTCTTTCTTAGAGCTAGGTACAGTTCTCCTCCACTCGTGTGTGTGTGTGTGTGTGTGTGTGTGTGTGTGTGTGTGTGTGTGTGTATGTGTGTGTGTGTGTGTATGTGTGTGTGTATGTGTGTGTGTGTATGTGTGTGTGTATGTGTGTGTGTGTGTATGTGTGTGTGTATGTGTGTGTATGTGTGTGTGTATGTGTGTGTATGTGTGTGTGTGTATGTGTGTGTGTATGTGTGTGTGTATGTGTGTGTATGTGTGTGTGTGTATGTGTGTGTGTATGTGTGTGTGTATGTGTGTGTGTATGTGTGTGTGTAGTGTGTGTGTATGTGTGTGTGTATGTGTGTGTGTATGTGTGTGTATGTGTGTGTGTATGTGTGTGTGTGTATGTGTGTGTGTGTATGTGTGTGTATGTGTGTGTATGTGTGTGTGTGTGTATGTGTGTGTGTATGTGTGTGTGTATGTGTGTGTGTATGTGTGTGTGTGTATGTGTGTGTGTGTATGTGTGTGTATGTGTGTGTGTATGTGTGTGTATGTGTGTGTATGTGTGTGTGTGTATGTGTGTGTGTATGTGTGTGTGTATGTGTGTGTGTGTGCGTGCGCGCACGCGCGTGTGCACACACAGTGTTTGTGAATATATGTAGCAGAGGTGCACTCACCCATGTGTGCATATGTGGGAGGTCACAGGTCAGTGTTTGGTGTCTTCCTCAACTGCTTCTCCACTGTTTTGAGACAGGATCTCTCACTGAACCTGGAGCTTGCTGATTTGGCCAGACTGGCCAGCTAGTGAGCCCCCAGGCTCTACCTGTCTGAGCTCTCCAGTGCTGAAGTTACTGACAAATGCCTGCCATCATGTCAGGCTTTTTACAAGGGTGCCAGGGATCCGAACTCAGTTTTCCATGCCTGTGCAGTCAGTGCAGCACCCAGAGAGGCCTCTCCCCAGCCATACCCCCTTAGGTTTGTGGGGTTTTGTTTGTTTCTATATTTGGGAACAAGGGTCTTACAATGTAGCTGGGCTCAGTCTCCTGATCCCCCACCTCAGCTTCCAAGTGCTGGAATCCCAGATGAGCACTACCAGACCCAGTTTATTTTATTGTCTTATTTTAAAGTTAGGAACAATGAGAATACAGGGAAGGTGATGGACTTGTCTAGTTAAATAATGGCAGGGCCTAGATTAGAATTAATCATTGTGATTCAGTGCTTTTATTCTGAAGAAAAAGAATCCCCCTTTTTAGAGTATATTTAGTATACTCAGTACTATGCTAAGTTTCTTAAATACATGATCACATTTCCTTACTAACAAACCTGCGATTTAGATACTTTTCTTATTTACAAGTAAAGGAATTAAGGATTAGCTACAGTTTAGCACACAATCTCAAGTCGCTTAGTAAAAAGTTGGAGTTAGCACTACTAAGACTAGTCAAAGCATTTCCTCATAAACTCCTCCATTTCTGTTGCCCTTTGTTGAAACAGTTTAATGTTCTACTCAATATTGTCAGGCTCTTCATACCTGTAATGTTGTCATAATTCCGGAAGGTCTTTTCTACATGGTCCCATTCCAGGAAAATGCATTTTCCAGTAAAAGGCTGAGCAATGACTACATATTCATCATTCATATAAGAAAACGTGTCTATGGACAGTGACTGATAAGGTAGATCTTGGGATTTTGCAAATTCTGCAAAAATAAGAAAGGAAGATGAATACATGTGAGCTAATACTAAAGCCTCACACTCCTTGGCCAGATCCCAAATACTCACAAGAAATATATCTATTTCAGAGAGATAGTAAAATGGCAATACTGCTGTTTTAAAGCATATAAAGTTTTAAAGGTTCAGAATGTTTCACACATTAAATTTCTTAGATAGTACTTAACATATTAAAAAAAATCAATTTTTATACTTGCAAAAACGTAGCCCTTTAAACAATTTTCTGCTGTAAAATGGATTTCAATACATTACCTGTAATGATACAATCAAAATCCTTGGGGGCGAGGCTATTGATTTTGCGTTTCTTATACTCCGGGGGGCCTTCACAGTAGATGTCCTCCACAGTCGCATTGGTGTGGCCAAGCCATTCCACCAGCCACTTCAACTTACAGTCACAATTAAATGAGTTCCCTCTCAGGTCCCTGAAACAGAAACCTCTGCTGCATTTGCAATACACAGGGCCTGTCACGACCCAAGCATGACTTCAGCATTACCCTATACCTGCTCTATCATCTGTGTTGAACTTGACTGTCCATTCCATTTGGGCTCAGAGAGTGATCACAGAGCACCCTTAAAGGCCACCCAAGAACCTCATAACCTATGCTCGTTTGGATTCAATGGTATCTTAGACTAGAAGAGTGGACTCAATGGAAGTAACATCTAAGTCATATGTATAAGTTGCGTTTCTCTATAGGAACCCTAAAGAAATGTAAAGAGAAACAGGTATAATTAATTTTAATGTTTTATTACTCCAACACATCCAAAATTTCATCATCTGGGTATGTAATCAATATAAACACTATAAACACAGCGAATTGATTAAGCAGTACTCTATTTTCTCTCTCTCTCTCTCTCTCTCTTTGGTATTATCTTTAAAGTCTTCTGTATAGTTTATATTTATATCTCAATTTGGATGCTAAATTCTCATCTGAAATACATGATCTTTACTTAGAGTTTATAAAGTTTATTGTTCAAAAATAGATTCGTATATCTAAGTTGTTCCAAATGTGATTATTTTCTAATATATTAAGATAAGAAAAAATTCAATTTAAATCTTACAAAAAAAATTTGAGGGTTCTGAGTGTAGCCATGCATGCTTATCCTATTGAAAGGTCAGGGCTCAATCCCTAGGACAAAAAAAAATAGATAGATAAATAAATGTAAAACTTAACATTTGGTGTCTCGTTTGTACTAGCAGACACTCTAGGGGCTCTGTGGCTATGAGCATCCAGTGGCTACATTACTGGATCTTGAGGATAGAGTGTAAGGATTGCTGTATGATATTTAATTAAACCCAGTGAGCCACTGGCTTTTCTTCTTCATAGACATAGTTAATCCTGACCCCATTAAAGTGATCTACAAATTCCACTTTAATGAGAAATTACTTTGCCATAGTAGAGTTAATGCAGACATAATACCTACAACAGCTCATGCCTGTAATAAACTATATAGCAGTTTAAATTTCCACGCATGGCCCTGACTCACCAAGCTTTCTGATTATTTATTCTGCCTCTGTGAAGGTCTTCTATTTCTTTTCTGGTCACACAGAATTCATAAGATAGGTGCTGCCCATTCTTCACGCAGCACATAAACAATTTTAAATACATGAGCATTTAAATATTTCTTAAAGAATATGTTCATTAAGAAAATCAGCAAGAAATCCACTAAAAGACAAGTTATCATGAATCCTTGTACTTCTGGGATAATCCTTGATTTGGGCTAAGCTCATTTTGGGATTCCCTGGAGGACTGAGCCAGATTTTAAGTGTTACATGGACACAGCATGAGGCAGAGGCCCCAGCATGAACTACACCCCAAGTAAGCCATGGGGTATCATCTAAGTTTCAAAACATTCTCAGAAGTGACCTCATCCCAAGAGTGCCAGCCCTTCTGGGTATTGTAAAGCAGAGCAGACAAGAGATTTGCTGGGTTCTTAAGGAAGGTTCTTGATTCTGGCTTTTGCTTGGATATAAATCAGTTTTCAGGAACTGGGAAAGAAGGCATGACAGAGGAGTTGGAACAACTGCAAAGGACAAAGAGGATTTCATTAGCTTCTTGATTTGGGGTTAAATTCTGGGCTTAGAAGAAAATTCTTAACTCAGATTTTTTGTTTCATTGTTATTAGAGAAAGCTGTTTTGGAAATATCAATACAAATATATAGTCTCTGTATGTGTGTTATTATATTTACTTTCTTTATTGGTTCCATAAAGAACTTTAAAAGCTATTTAAGCTTCATGATATATTTATATTTATTTCATTTTCTTTCTATATATTCAATAGCAAAGTAAGTGATAGTAAAAAAAAAAATGTGCTCATACATGTCTTCATTTTGGTTCCTATATTCTACTTTATGACACTTAAATGCCCTGCTAATGTTCTGGAAGAGATTTAAGGACTAAATTGCTTTGGGGAGAATTGGGCATATAGAACTTACTTTGCTTACAGCAAAAATATACAAATTCCTCCTTGTGAAGATCTTTCACTCTAAAGCTTAAAAGTCAAAGTTTGAAAGCTCTTTTGTTTGAAAAGGGGTCAAAAATAATTAAGTTCATTCCCTTCCTGGGGCTTAAGCCAAATTCCTGGGGATTAAGCCTAGAGTTGTTATTCAGGCTAATGAGAGAAAAGGCAAACCCCCCTCCCTTCCCCCACTTCCTGCTCCGTTTCTGTTGCCTGACCAACCCATGGGTGTAACCTTTCATCTGAGTCTGTTGGTTTCCCAGACTCCCCTGTGTTTGTCTTTGTAGCCCTACTTCCTGCACCCCATGAGAAAAAAGAGATCTTGACATTTTTGTGGAGGTCTCTCCTTTCCAGGTTCCCCCAGTGACCTTTATGACTGCCCCTTACAGACAGGCACGCACTTTGACAAAGTAATGCCTGGGTACTGTGCATTCAGAATTTCCCATGATAAATCATAAAGAATTCTAACATTTAGTCAATGTAGAGTCAAGAGTGAAGTCAATTAAAAATATTCTAATTTTAAAGCCAGTTAAAAAGACTAATCATCAATATAAAGTCTCACTAATCATTTTAAATTAGTTAATCGGTGATTTCTTAGGTCCTCTTACACATTTGTTAAAGAATCCAGGCCTTTGAAAATATCTTTTGGGAGTGTCTGGAGATTGTTGTTTGCGAGACTCCTGGAAAGAAAAAAAGTGATACAAAAATGTAGTGAAAAACTAAATAAATGCCATTTATGATAAAATTTACTTATAAGTTCTTTTTAAAAATCATTTTCAGTCTATTAAATTATATGTAGTACTTTTGTTTCCCTAAGATACTACTCAAATCTCTGTTGTTGAATTTCCAATTCCTGATCTCTTGGCTTCAACATCCGCTTAGCATTGATACTTGATACGTCTTGATACTGACTTGAAGCAAGAGCAACAATAAACCACAGCAGAATGGTGCCTGTGCATCCCTCTTTGAACTCCTAACCCGAGGCTCATACTCTCACAGGTCCAGCCTCGAGGCTGCTTCCCAAGTGATGAACAAGCACACTAATGGTAATGCTCACCCCCAAATGCCCTCCCTCTTTTGGCTGGGACCTTGACTTCCTCTCCCCACTTCTCCTTGCTTCAGAGAGCAGCTAAACTTCCAATTCCTTTGTCTTCATGTCCTTTCTTCTTTCCAAAGGACGTTCCCTTGTTTCTGGCTTTTGCTTTTTCGCTTCAGTCTTTCCATTTTGGCAAAAAGCTTCCTCATTAATGTCCCTTCACCCATCCTCTTTACTTATTCTGGTCTTCTGAGTCTTATTTTGTTATTACAGAGTTACTTTCTTTCTCTTCCTAGTTGCTGCTTTACACATGACTAGAACGAGTCTGATAATGGTTAACAAACAGGAAATAGTTCTAGTGGTAAGAAGGTAAAAGAAATGTATGCACATTACAGAAAAATGGATACCATCAAGTGCTGGGAAGGGAGCCAGGTACTGACACTTTTTGGGTTTTGCCAGCACATTTTATATATTTTTCACAATATTTAAAGCTAGAGCAGAAGAGCCTCTTGTTGGTCTCAAAGGTCTTTGAAAATTCTCTCAACGTCCTTTGTAAGATGAATTGCTAAACAGTCTTATTAATTAAAAAAAAAAAAAAAAATTACCCAGAGCCAGATATTGGGGTTAAAACTGAGAGATCAGAAAAACAGAAAGAAGCCAGACATGTTCTTACCACTTGGAGATCCTCAGCCAAAGAGACAAACTTCCTGTATACCCATGCCTAATACCTTTCTGTTCTACCATCTCATTTCCTCTCTCCATTCAGCTACATCACTTCCTCTTCCTGCCCAGCTCTGTCACTTCCTGTTTGTACAGATCTCCAGACCTTTATGGTTAATGCTGGGATTAAAGTTATGTACCACCACATCTGACTCTGTTCCCCAGTGTGGCCTTGAACTAACAGAGATCCGGGCAGATCCCTGCCTCCCGAGTGATAGGATTAAAGGCATGTGCTACCATTGCCTGACTTCTATGTTTAATATAGTGACTGGCTTTTTCCTCTGATCCTCATAAACTTTACTGGGGTACACAGATAAAATATCACCACAGTCCTTTTAAAACATTCTTCAAGGCTCTCTTTGTCTTTTACCTCCTCTTCTTAAATATGAAATTGTCCACATTTAAGCATTCATGAGTTTTAGAACTTACTTTACATTTAATTATGCTGTTTTGTTGGTTTTAGAAATTACTACTAGATGCCAAAACTTTTTTCTATGAACCATGGAATGTAAGAATGGGAAAATAGTAGGAAGTTCAAGTCTCCATAACCATGGGTTTGTTAATGAAGGGCATGGTTTTGCAGTCAGTCTGAGCGGGATAGAAATCAAATCAGCACTCCACCATTTTGTAGCTGGATGACTTAGATTCTACATCTTTAAAATCATGCTACACTGGGGTAGAATATCTACTCCAGGCCCATGTGTTAGAGCCTTGGTCCCAGCTTCTGTTCTGTTATTGGGAAATGGTAGAAATTTTAAGAAGTAGTGGGAGATCACTTGGGATGTATCCTTGAAAGGTGACTGTGACTCTGGTCCCTTCCTATGCTGGTTAACTTTTGTCAACTTGACAAAAGCTAGAGTCATTGGAGAGGAGGGAACCTTAATTGAGAAAATACCTCCATCAACTGGCCTGTAAGCAGGTCTGTGGGACATTTTCTTGGTGGATGATTTATGTCAAAATGTCCAGCCTATGGTAAACAGTGCCATCCCTGGGCAGGTGGTCTTTTGGTATGTAAGAAAGCAGGCTGAGAAAGCCATGGAAGAATAAGCCAATAAACAGCATGGCTAGCTTCTCCTTCAAGTTCCTGCCTTGATTTCCTTCAATGGACTGTGACTAGGGTATGTAAGCCAAATAAACTCTCTCCTCCCCAAGTTGCTTTTGGTGGTAGTGTTTATCACAGCAATAGAAAAGTAACTGATATACTTCCTACTTCTCTCTGTTTTGTGGCCATTCTGACTTTAATTCCTCCATACATTCCCATCATGATATGCTACCATAGACACAAGCCAATCATGAACCAGAAACCCCTAAAAATGGAGCAACGTGGGCCTCTCCTCTTATAACGTGATCATGACAGGTGCTTGTTACAGTAGCAAACAAAACAAAATAAACACAAAACAACTAAAACACAACCTTTCTAATTTTCATTTTAAAATGAAAAATAACTATCTCATTTCAAAGACTGTTAGAAAAAGAAAGTGAAAATAAAAAGAGAAAATGAGATAGCCTAGCATGATGTTTGGTATTGAGACTGCTCTAAAAAAACAAAAACAAAAACAGCTGGGTTGGGGAGGCAAAGGGTAAAGGCTCCTGTATACACATTGTCCAGGAAGTAGTATTCAGAAAATGGACTACATGAGTGAACTGTCATGGCTGCCCATGTATTGTGAGATGAGGGATGATGTGAAGGGTTAGTCACAGAGTAGGGTGGCACCTCGTGTCTAGGGCTGACGAACAGTAAGACTGAGAAAGCTGCTTGAACTAAGAAACAGACTAAGAGGAGATATGGAGGGGCATGAAGAAGGCATTCCTGTGCCCTCAGCTCTAGACTGGCTTTCAGACAGCTTCTCTGGGTCTCTGGGAAGCCCTGGTGCCATCAGGTTGCATTCAGATGAACAGAACACAGGCAGAGGAGTGTGAAAAGAGAATAGCCAGGAAAGCAAAGCTGACAGAGCCTTTGGAAACCTGAATGGGTCCTGAGAAAGAGTGTGCTTCTAGTGTAGGTTGATAGGCAGGTGTCGAAAAATACATCACAGGCACAGGAGGGGATCGGCAAAACTGTAAACGTGAGGTGGGTCAGAATTAGGGCCATGGGCCAGTTAAGGGTGTTTAACAATTCTGGAATGAGGAGAAATTGGAAATAGCAGCATTCTGTTGCATAAGCAAGGGAAGTTCTTTCATCTGCCATTGTCTGCAGCTGTGAAGAACTGGGGACAAGCAACAGCTCTGTTAATAAGGGAACATGAAAATAAGCAATGGTTCACAATTAACACAGGGCATTTTGTAGATTTACAAAAAGGGGCCCGACTTCGATGCATTATAAGCTGCCTAGGTGAAAGTAAACACAGAGAACAGTAGAGCACAGTCTCCAGGCAGAGAGGCTATAGGTCTGTGGATGTGCAAAGGCCTATGGAGAGAGATACACACTCTTGACGGAGGCAGTCCCCTTGAGGCACTGCTGTGTGTCCTGTGCCTTGTTAAAGCCAGCAGTAAAAAGGGCCTGGGGCCTCCAGAATCCATCGCAGGCACCTGAGGGCCACAAAGGAGAGATGCTTAGGGCACCTGGGGGGAAAAGGGGGGAAGGTTCTTTGCAGCTTGCTCAACATTTGATTTTTTTTTACCAGAAGAGTGAAGAGAATGAGATCTGGGGACAATCAGGCAGCTGAGACAGAAACAGAGCCTGAGACAGCACTGTTTGCTTTAAGATCAGGGTTCCATCAGGGTTGTTGGGATTATGGCACCCTTAGGTTTCACCTCAGCATCAACTTTTCCAATCCACATTACATTTTCTCAGCCCCCCACATCCCCGCCTGTCAGCTTCACAGAGAAACAGTTTAGTATCATTCTCTTCCTCGGTAGAAGTTCTGGTTGAAAGGCCGATGTAGCTCTGACCCCCTGTATCACTTAGTTCAGTACCAATATGAGCCTCATCATGGTCAGGAACATGCCCCTGCCAACCCATCCTCTCTGGGTGTCTGTTATCACAACTGTGAGAAACCAAGAATAGGATGTAGGTTTAATTCACTGTGACAATTAACAAACACAGCTACTAATGGCTTTATCCCTACTCCTTTGCAAGGGATTCTAGGAAAACTTCTGTGCCTGCAAGGGAATTTTTAAGGCTTATGTGTGTCAAGACCCCAAAATTGATCTTTTCTTCTTGTATAAAAACTAATGATGCTTAATAGCTATGCACTTTAAAAGATGTATTATTAATCTCTGTGTGTTCCTGTTTGTGTGCATGACTGTGTATGTGAGTCTCTGTGTGTATGCCTGTGCATGTGTGTGTGTGCCTCTGTGTGTGTTTGTGTGTGTATATGTATGTGTGTGCCTATGTGTGTGCATCTGTGTGTCTGTATGTCTATATGTATGTGTGCCTGTGCACATGCCTATGTTTGTGTGTCTGCGTGTATGCCCTCTGAGGTCACGAGAGTGTGTCAGATCCCCCTTGGGCCTAGAGTTATTGGTGGTTGTAAGCTGGTTACCCAACATGAGTGCTGGAAACTGAATTCCAGTCCTCTAGAAGAGCAACAAATGCTCCTAACTGCTGAGTTCTCTCAATTTAGGAGGGTGGAACCATCTTTTTTCTCTTTTTTAGTAAGAAAACTCTATGGCTTAGTAGTCCTAAAGATCTATCTTTTGCTTTTATTGACACACATACCAATACATATACCCATATACTAATTATTTCGCCATGTTAAGACATTTCTGAAAGTACAAAAATTATTTTTAAAACAATGAAGTAGAAAAAGAATCATCATAGCTAAGCTTTCTTCTCATCACTAATACAGCCACCTAGAACAAATGATTCTGGAAGCCACATTACGGGTCCTGTACTGCAAGATCTCTAGTCTTTGCTGTTCTTTAGAGCGATGGCTTGCAGGAATGGAACTTCAAACTGGGGTCTAGACCTCCTTTCTCTTCAAGGGTCTCTTCATTGGGATACTTTGGTCAGTGCAAGGGTTAAATCAGAGCCAAGTGTTAATACTAACCATGAGAATTTTTCTTAGGAATAAGAGGAAGAAAATTTAGGAGTGTAAAAGAGAAAGTGGTCTGGGGACCCAGGTGGTGGGTCATCCCAGCTGAGGAAAACTAGGGCCTTGATTTGACCCAAGCCAGCCTCCATCAGATTCACTATCAGGTTCCACAAATCAGCTCCAGACTTCGATGGAAACTGGTGTGAGCTGGGAATGGGAGGCAGGCTTGAGTTCTGGCAGTTTTCAATGAAGTGAGTTCTCTTAGGTCAGGATGATCTCCAAATTCTAATCCTGCTCTTAAATCACATCTTCATACTTTTCATTGTGAAAGGCTTACAGCTTCATCTATAACAGTAATCAGATGATTCTGGAAGCAGTACTTTAAGCCACATGGTTAAGAGTCATTGCCTCTGACAAGGGTTGTTTTTTTTTTTTTTTCCAGGAAGTAGGGAGACATGGACTACCAGGTGGGGCTAACAGAGGGGTGAAGACAGGGCAGCAGGAGACTGGAGAAAACATTTCCTCACTGTTAACTACCCCAAGAATGGTTCTGCTTTGAGAGCTTGAAGAATGTGCTAGAGCCCTCAGTATATACTGCCAAATGAATAAAGAGTGTGGGAGGGTAGGGAGGAAGGGGGTGAATCAGGGAGGGAGGGAGAGGGGTGGGGAGAGGGAGGAAGGAAGGGAGTGAATCAGGGAGAGAGGGAAAGAGGGAGTCTGGAGTGGGTAGAGGAAAGTCTCTTATCTAGACATAGGAAAAAGCAGGTGATACTTCTCTGGGATTCAGTCATGTGGGCTTTAGCCCAAAGACATTATTTAAATTAAATCATTCCCAAGAGATACCATACTAAACACCAAAACCAGGTTAATTTTTCACCCTTTAATACCATTAGCGTAGGACTTCGGGGATTAAACTCCTTCATGTGCTTGAAGGTACAAACCATACTCAAGGCATAGCAGTATATTTAACTTTAAGATCTGAATAGTTGGTATAGATTTGAATTTTTCTAATGAGCAAGCATTATTTTTGTAATTTGGAATAAAAGAGTAGTTTATGGGCCATGATAACAATTTGCTAAACATTGTATTGATTTCTGATAATACTCAGTGGGCCTTTGTCCCTTCAGTAACCCATTACTGGACAGTAGCTGTGGACCAGTGGAGCCAGGGCTCTGCATGGATATGCCAGAGTACCAGAGAACAAGTGTCAGCAGTCTATAAGCCCTGGAATAGCTGCTGGCTACTGAGGATTGTCTGGGCATAGAAAGGATGTCTACAACAGCTCCCAAGCAAGGTCACCCTAAGTGGTGGCTTGAAAGAAAATGGCCCCAAAGGGGGTGACACTATTAGGAGGTGTGTCCTTGTTGGAGTAGGTGTGGCCTTTTTGGAGGAAATGTGTCACTGTGGAGACAGACTTTGAAGTCTCATTTATATTCAAGCCACGCCCACAGACCACTTCCTGTTTCCCGAAAGTCAGGATGTAGGACACTTGCACTACTTTTCCAGCACCACGTCTGTCTGCATTCTACCATGTTGCACCATGACAATGGACTAAATCTCTGAGAATGTAAGCCACCCTGTTTAAATGTTGTTTTTTTTTTTTTCTTAATAAGAGTTGCCATGGTCATGGTGTCTCTTCACAACAAAAGAAATCCTAACTAAGACACCCCTGATTTCCAGATCAGTTAGGAGGTCTTCATTTTAGTCTTATTGATGAATATGTGAGGATATAGTATGATATAATGGGTAAAGGGGAATTTCTACCACTGGACTGCCTAAGTTCAAAGCCTGGGGCAGTCCACTAGCTTTCCTGTTCCCAGATTGCTCTCATATGTATAATGCTGGTGTTGGTAATTTGTAAACTGATGGTGAGGGTCAGGGATGCAGCTTAGAAAGTAGAGTGCTTGCCTAGGATGTAGCTCAATTACTAGAATGCTTGGTTGCATGTGCAAAGTCTTGGGTTCAAGCCCCAGCACTGCATTAACCAGGCATGGCAACATGCCTGTAATCCCAGCACTTGGGAGGTAGAAGAAGGAAGATCAGAAGTTCGAGATTATCCTTGGCTACATAGTGAATTTGAGCCCTGCTGGGGCACATATGCCCTTGTCTTAAAAAGAAAGAAAGAAAAAGACGATACCACAGTGGGTCCTAGGTGTCAAATTAACACTTCTCAGGTATGCCTAATGAAGAGGAAAGGAGTCACCAATGTCCAGTGACGCAGGCTATTAAATCCCAGTTAACTCAACTCACAGGGAAAATCCTAATTGTTAAAAACGAGTTTATCTTCACTAAAAGTGAGGACAGCAAGGCATTTGGGGACTTGTAGCTCTCAAGCTTGTTTGATGAGTGGATAGCTCGAAGTGCTTAGAAGGGAGCCTGGTGAGCAGGAGGGCACAGGGAGACGCTAACCCACCAGCCCTGCATTGGGCTGCAAATGCTGCCGTGGTTTTGTGCTCTCGCTGCTGCGGTGCATAGCAAACTAGAATGTCAGCTTGTGAAGCAGCAGACTCCCAGAGGCACAAGCCCAGAGTGAGGATGGTTGCAGGGGGGTGGGAGCACCCCAGATGGCTGTGGGTGTTGCTTTCTTAGCAGCACAGCCCCGTGGCACTGAAACAAGTGTGCTGTCTGAGCCAATCTAGTCTGCCATAGCGGCAGTTTTCCAGTGGGTGCCCTTGCCATAATCAAAGGTTTTCTCAGGCGAACCACCAGGACACCAAGGTGGGAGCAAAGACGGGAAGAATGGCTGTCTGCCTTCCAGAACGCCTGACCCTAGCCATTAGCCTTGTGACTAGGTGTTCAGTGGGGGCGATGGCCCAGGTGTTCTGAGGGATGAGGTCTAGGTAGACTCTGAGCTGCAGCTACACTTTCAAGAGCCTCTGTTGGCTGTAGAACTGTCACTATGGGGGACTGGGGGATAGTGAGGGCATTGTGAGAGCAGGTCCATAGGATGTGGAGGTGGTGGTCCCAGATATGAAAATTCACAGTGCTGTCCGCTGTTTACTTAACCCCGTGTCTTGGCACACAGAAATATATACTACAGGTCCCTTGCCAAGTGATGTCATATGCTACCTTAGAATTCTAACAATAAAAAGGCCTGAGTCAATCCCACTGGTCTACCCTAGAATCTCCCAAAACTATGAGCTGAGTCCTCCAGTATTTAATTAGAGTTATAAAAGTATGCCTATGTGATATTAGGTCACTCAGAATAAAGCAATTCAAAGAGTGTCTCAGGACTTAGCAGCTTTTATAGGGCAGGCTACTATGTCTGGCTTTTTTTTTTTTTTTTTTTTAAATGTGCTTTCTGGGGCTTACACTCAGAATCTCATGCATACAAAGCAAGCATCTTACTGAACTGAGTTATCTGTTGTGACTTTCAAGTTGTCTGCAAATGTCCTTTAGTAAGTAAACCTAGCAAAGCAATCTATATTTTTAAAAGGTGATAAAAATGCATTGTTTCTAAAGAAATGGACCTAAAGAAATGGAATGAGTTTGGCTTAAAAGTGTGCATCCAACTGCAACTCTCTGAATTTGGAGAATGGGAGGAAAGATGAGGCTCTTCACAATCTCTTTCCTTCTTCTTTTCAAATATTTATTACATTTATTTATTTGTGTGTATGTATACAGAAGCCTATATGTATGCATATACACACCACTGTCTATGTGTGGAAGTTGGAGGATAATTTACAAATAGTTGGTTCTTCTCTTCCACTATGTGGATCTTAAGATCCAATCCAGGTCATCATACTTAGCAGCAAGTACCTTACCCATCAAGACATCTTGCTGGCTGCAGGATCCCTTTCTTGTCTCAAATCTACATCTCAAATCATGTACCAGAATCTGGTCAGCTCAATGACAGATCTCTGGGTCTGCTTTAACTGACACAAGACAGCCTTCACTGGACGCCTTGCTGAAGACCTGGGCAACTTCTGGCTTTGGAGAAGGGGAGCAGCGTCCACTCAGGGCGTAATTTACGCTTTCATTTTCACGCCTCCAGGAGGGCCATGTAACTACCCACTCTTTCCAAAAGGTCACTTGGAGACTACAGTGAGGTAAGAGTGTGAAACTGCTTCGTAAATTCTTCCTGTGGTGTACACAGCTAGAGGGCTTGCTGACAATTCCTGGCTGCTTAAATGCTTGCTCAAAGGTGGAGAAAGTGCTCTTTGAAGCCTAAAACCTTAGAAAGAAAGAAAGAAAGAAAGAAAGAAAGAAAGAAAGAAAGAAAGAAAGAAAGAAAGAAAGAAAGAAAGAAAGAAAGAAAGAAGCTAATGGCACAAAGAACTGCCAGGCTTCTTGATAAGCAGTAAATAGTGGAAAATGAACTAGATGTATCAAGCAGGCAGAGACATTTGGGTTTCAAAGGCTGCCTGCTTGCTCCATCCTTAAAGGGAGGAAAGAGAAGCAGGAAACACACCTTCAAGAAAAGCATAATTTAGAAACGAGCATAAAACTTGAACACAATGACGTGGAGTTAGAAAATATTTGTTTATCCAGTTGCTCTTCCTGTTCCAGAAGGGGCTCCTTCAAGCTGGGATGAATCTCACCCATCTTCATGGGTCTTACTCCTTATAAAGCTTAAACTGCACTCTAGCAATGACTTAGCATGACCCATTCATTGTTGCCACTTTGTAGATCAAAATAATGACAGTATCATGGATTAGGTAAAGATGCAATAGATTCATCTGTTTGATCAACGCCGGCCCCCAGTGACACACCTCCTCCAACAAAGCCACACCTTCTAAGCCTTTCCAAACAGTTCCACCAACTAAAAACCAGGTATTCAAATGTATAAGCCTAGTGGAGGCTATTCTCCTTCAAACCACTACTACATGAGGTAGGGAATATCCATTTCACTTTTTGTGTGTTTATTTTTATTTTGTCTGAATAAACATTGTGCAGAACTAGACTATATGATATAAATTATATAATATTAATTCTGTTCCACAACCACTTCATATCCTATTATACCACTGATGGGAAGGGCATTGCAAATGGTGTTTGTATTATAATAACCCTAGACAAGCCTTGAAAGAACAGGATTGGATTTCATAAAATACATTTGGCTCTCAATTTCCTCTTGTTGCAATCCAAACAGCAAGAGACAATGGGACCTGGTAGGCATAGCAGGATGACCACATGGACACACTAGAAAATAGGTTCACAGGACAAATGTTACTCTGCTTCATCAGGGTTTAGAACAGAGCTGAGCTGAGGAACTGTGAGAGTAGCTCAAGATTGACAAAATGAATAGAACACATAGATTTCTTACATCAGCAGCACACATGAGGCTCATTTTAGGTATGTAAGAAATCACTATTGAATGATTGAATGGCCTGTCCAATTCAGTGACTGAGTGGGCATTTTTATCGTTACATAAGGAATCAGTTCAATAATCATGTCTCCTGCTCAATATTCTGTTTCTGATCTGGCCCTGGTGCTGCAGGCCTGTAATCCCAGCTACTCAGATATTTGAGGCAAGAAGATCATAAATTCAAGGCATGTCTAGACTACAGAACAAGTTCAAGGCCACTTAGTAAGATACTGTCTCAAAATAAATAATAAAGCTGGGAAGTGGTGGTACACACCTTTAATCACTTGGGAGGTAGAGACAGGTGGATCTCTGTGAGTTCAAGGCCAGCCTGTTCTACAGAGCTAGTTCCAGAACAGCCAAGGCTACACAAAGAAAGCCTGTCTTGAAACAGCAAAAACGAATAAAAGATAAGTGAATAAAAAAATGGGGGTTCAGGGGTGTAACTCAGTGGTAGGACCCTTGTTCCAAATGTATAAGGCCCCAGGTTCAATTTCTTCATTTTAACATGGGTAAATGTTATCTCTCTAATGTGTATTTTCCTTAAAAATCCCTCCTTGCCCTCTTAAGAGGTGAAAGAGGTTAGAAGAAGAAATTTAAGTGGTTTATGTGGTTGAGGCTTTCCCCTTTCACACCGTGCCATTCCAGGCTGGGTCACCGCCAGTTGACGAGCTTGCTCTTTTACGTTACAGATTAATAAGGAACAGCCCCTCCCTCTCCCCTAGGTGCTGCTTCGTTGTGATAAGGAAGACTAGCTCATACTTCTTACGTTTCCTGGGAGACAGAAATTGTCTCTTGTTTAGAATGACTGCTGTATCTTTAATCACCCTTGGAATAGTTAAGTATTTTGGGTTATAAAAAGACGGTTCAAGCAGTATACAGACACTGCCTATGGCTACATCTGGTTTAAACACATATTAAGTCAGGACTTATACAGTGAGAAAAGAGCAGCAAATATCAAATTAAAGGCTAAAGTCAATTGATAATTCTCTAAAGATGTAGATAATAAAAGTGATTTCAGTCGTCTTATTTCCCTATATTAAATTGCTTTTCTAATTATGCTCCATCTGGGCTAAGAATAGTAATCGTCATCAATTTCCTGAGTACATGGTGACATGTGACAGAGAGGACGGCAAATGTGCATGGAGAGAAAGAATTTGAGTTCTTAAATTTTCATGTGCACTCATAAAAAGGGTACCTTAACCTTAGGTACCAAACTGAATACATGAGCTCAAAAACAAAGGCTCAAGGTTAGAGTGCTCACCTAGAATGTAGAAGGCCTCTTATGTTTGATCCCAGGACTGCAGAAACACGAATAAACCCAAATCAGCCAAACAAACAAGGCTTGAAAAACAATAGCAACATCTATACTTACAGGTGAATTAAAGACTTGAGTCCCCGGAAAGTATGTCTTGAAATGGACTTGATATTGTTGTTTTCTATGAATCTGCAAGAGGTGACAATGTTTTTGGTCAGACAGCCATAGTAACTGAGGAGTACCTGCCCTGAATTAGCATGGCAGAGGCGGGGGAGAGTTGTCTTACTTACAAATATTCTAGATGTGGAAGACCAATAAAGGCATCATCACTGATCACATCAAAGGAGTTCGATGTGAATAACCTGCCCAGAGAGAGTACACAGTGAGAACAGTTAAACTGTCAGCCTGCTGATCCTTGCTGCTCTCATCTCTCAGAGAAACAGGAGAAGGCTGGCACAGATAAATGTCTGTTTTCTATAGTGTTGTTTCCATAGAAAACCTTGCCAGCTTTTCTCACTCCTAGCTGTGTCTTCCTGAAACGCTCACTGGAGGGTGCCTGCAGCCCTCTCTTCAGGTCATAGGTGTCACACATCCTAGGAAGCATTTGGAGAAACAAGCAGATCAAGTAGGTAGCAGGTACAGCCAAATTAACCTTTTTTCTTTTCCTTTTTGGTGGTACTACGATGAAGACACTAGTGATCGTTTTCATGTGAAAACATGCTCTGGAAACTTCTGGAATATTTTGACAGGGCAAAATAATGGAGCACTGGGAGTTTAATACTGGAATTGTAGGGGAATATGTAGCCCCATTATGCTGTGATAGCTTAGGGCAGGTATAATGCGTGGACAGTGGTCATGAACAGCAAACACCAGCTAATCTTCTTTGAAAACAGGACAGGCTGAAGATAGGAAATGATGACACTTAGGAGGCACTGGAGGCCACTTGATTACTAAATAATTAAAAGGAACACTTTTACTTGAACAAATTTATTGGCATTTCAAAATCCACAGGGATCTGGCTTGAAAATCACCGAGGTAAAAGGACGTCAACAAATCTGTCAACACACCCTGTTGAACTCTTTTATTTTTTATTTTTTTGTATGTGGAGCTGAGGATCGAACCCAGGGCCTTGTACTTGCTAGGCAAGCGCTCTACCACTGAGCTAAATCCCCAACGCCCCTGTTGAACTCTTTAGAGAAGTTGCCAGTTTTCTAATTGAAAACCTAAAAACAGGTATTTTTAGGCTAAATAATTGGATTGTGTGACAGACAATTTAATAACTGTGTAATAATTCTGTTAGTAAACCTTGTGATATTTTTACTTTGAGAGTGTAGGTTAAATGTAATTGCCAGTAATTTGTCAAGCGACTTCCCTCTGAGCCCGTTAAGTGAGGAGATTAAACCAGGAGATCTTACTTCCTGAAGTATTTTGAAATGAGTAATCGGGAGGGTTAGACGTGGACTGAGTAGGAACTGTTAAGCTTTGAAGCTGAGGGATGGGAACACAGGTGTGAATTTTATGGTCAGCTCTATTTTTAGAGATGAGATTTTTCCATTAAAAAAAAAAAAAAAAAAAAAGAGGTGGAGGACAAACCAGCCAAGTGAAACAAAATGACCTCTTCTGTTTTTTCCCCAAACTATCAATCCTGGAATGGTGTTGAGTTCACTACTAATCCCTCCTCCCTCTCACATCATGGCTTTTTACTCAAGTAATTCACTAGACTCTGAAAAGCCAAGAGCAACTAATCAGACACATATTACAGCCTGTACTTATTAAAATGAAATACAAGGTCCACGACTTCCATCACGACTCTGGTAATTGTCTCCTCTTGTTTTATGCTTTTGGAAAGCAACAGGAAGCTCAGCCTTACTCCTAGGTAAGCTGACGCCCAAAGGCTTGAGCAGGCTCTAGGGCTTTGTGTCTGTCCTAAGAGCAGCAACAGGGCTGAAGAAAGGGAAAATACAGCAGAACAGATACAGCTAAGTCCCTCTTGGACTCAACAGTTTGCAAACTGCCCTGCAGTTCACCAGGGACTTCATCAAATTGCCAGAAGAAACAGCTTTTATCACTGACACCCTTTATGTTAAGTCAGAAACAAGCTAGACTGAGAAACAGTTATCAGTGGGCGTCCCTAGGCATGTCACAGAAATGAAAGATAGGATTTCTTCTAGAATTTCTGTTGGCTTGTTACAGTACTTACCTTAGTACTTGTGATAGTAACTGTTTTACTATGAATACTGAGCAAATATTTGTTGAACAAAGAGGCTTTCTCTGTTCAGCACATTGCTAGATTACAATATTGGATGTAATTTTAGAGCAAGGTCTTGCCTTTATTTGTTTTTGTGCCCCCAACTCTATCCCATTTCCTGGTTTTGAGAAAAACATGTTTGGGGAACTACATTTCAAAGATTAAAACCACTAAAACTATAACTACAAGCAAAATGTTCTAAGGAAAGGTCAGAACATAATAAAGCACATGCTACGTGGTTGACATAGAAAACAAATCTATGCAGGTAGACATCAACTTAGTGGTTGTTCTTGGAGGGACGTTCTAACTGGAAGTGAGCACAAAGGCTGCCTCTGGGTGAAAATAATACTTGGCTTCTTAACTTGGGTGCTGGACACAAGGATGCTTGTTTGTAAACAAACAAACACAAAGCCATTGAGAAGTAGTAGTATTCTCTCTTTTTTTTTTTTTTAAGATGTATTTATTTATTATGTATACAGTATTCTGTCTGCCTGTGTCCCTGCAGGCCAGAAGAGGGCACCAGATCTCATTACAAGTGGTTGTGAGCCACCATGTGGCTGCTGGGAATTGAACTCAGGACTTCTGGAAGAGCAGTCAGTGCTCTTAACCACTGAGCCATCTCTCCAGCCCTAGTAGTATTCTTATGATGGTGACTTTTTCTCTATGTATAATTATACTTCAATTTAATTTTTTCTTATAAAAGCTAAAAAATTCCTCTGGCTGAGAAAGTAATGAATATTATAGCTTTTTAATTCTAAATTCAATAGTAGTTTCTATGAACATGAGATTATAAAATTATACCATATATACTAAATATACTTGAGTGGCTTATTTATTTTATTGTTCAATATAAACTTGAAAAGACTCATGACTAGATCACATCTATGAGGTAAATAAAACTCAAATTCTTAATTTTTATAGAGTCTTAGAAATATATTTTATTTTACCAGGCAGTGGTGGCATATACCTTTGATCCCAGCACTTGAGAAGCAGAGGCAGGCAGATCTCTGTGAATTCAAGACCAGCCTGGTCTACAGAGTGAGATCCAGGAAAGCCAGGGCTACACAGAGAAACCCTGTCTTGGGGAAAAAAAAAGTAAAGAAAGAAATCATTTTATTTCAATATTATGATTTGTGATTAAATCAGATAAATCAAGTATTCTACTGTCTCTATTAAGGGAAATAATACACACCCTAGCCCATGTTCATACACAACAGTTCTGAGGCTAAGCAGAATGATTATGTTTTATTTTACATAACCTCTGGCCCTTTCCATGGATTATTAGGGCAAGAAAGACATAGTTTTCTGCTGTGGATATCACTCTGTGTAAATAAAGTGCTGATTGGCTAGTAGCCAAGCAGGAAGGATAGGGTAGGTGGTACAAGGAGGAGGAGAAGGCTGGGAGCAGGAAGGCGAGGAGGAGACACTGCCAGCCGCTGCCATGAGAAGCAGCACGTCAAGATACCGGTAAGCCACAAGCCATGTGGCAAAGTATAGACTAACAGAAATGGGCTAAATATAAGAGTAAGAGCTAGACAATGGTAGGCCTGAGCTAATGGCCAAGCAGTTTAAATAATGTAAGTGTCTGTATGATTATTTTATACGTGGGTTGTGGGACCGCGGGGGCTTGGTGGAACCTGGAGAGAAGCTCTCCAACTACAGTGTTCCCCTGAGAGTAGCCAGTATCTAGATTGGATAGCATTCCACGATCCAAATGGCCTGGCTCAGAAAGGTATTGGCTAAGACAATAATACTCTTCTTCAGTTTGTGGATTTGACAGCTGGAACAGTCAGTCTGCAGAGGAGCTAAAGCTCTTGGATCAGTAACGATTGACGTGTGTGCAAAGACCACATATGAACTGACCACATATGGAGCCCTCACGAAGGGAAGAGTGATGGAAGCCGGACGGCGAGACGCCTGGGTCCATGTCGGATCCAAACAGTGCTTTCCAATCTTGGATGCACTTGGAATCACCCAAGGAGCTTAAAAATACCGACAACTCATTCCCACTCTCAAGGATTCTGGCTAAATTCTACACTTGGAGTGTGGCCCAAGCTATTTTAAAACTGCCTGTGTGGTGCCTGCAGCCAGGGTGCATAGGGAGAAGCTTCCGGGTCAGTTGTGATACCCCATGCACTTGTGGTGACCAAGAATCCTCTGACCTTTGTAGCATTATTGTGGGGCATTGAAGTTTCCCTGTCCCCCCAAGTACACATAATGAGAGTATGCAATAATATCAATCAGATGGGACAAGTGTTATCACAAGAGCCACGTCCTGGAGGTGTTTGTGGGGACCAATATACAGTCTGAATGGCCTTGTTACCCTGAGCAGAGATCAGAGGTCTGGGCCAACAGACTTGCCAGGAGATATCTCCGTTGGCAGAGGTCACGAATGGTTTGCCTCTGTCACAGTCCCATAAGACCTCTGAAGCCTCTGCCACTTCCTCTCTTTCTGGGGAAGGAAGAAACTAGGCATTTTCCCACTAGTCTTGGTGGGGCTAGATCAGGGGTGTGCCTTGACCTCTCTAACTCCCTCCAAGGGATAAGCATTTTTTAATGTCATGAAGCAGGGCTGTGGGAGGGGTAGGGAGGGATCTACTTATTTATTTATTTGTTTGCTTGCTTGTTTGTTTGTTTGTTTAGAAGCCAGGGAAGTGTGTTTCCTTCCCAGGAGGAAGACTTAGAAAGATTTCATGGATCACCTACCAGTCCCAGGCAGGCACCGGCTCATTTAAATGGTAGTTACTGCCTTCATACCGCTCTGCACTTCTCAGCCTCCCGAGCATCTCATGTGGGCTTCAGAACAACCATGTGTGGTGGATCCCCTATTGCTGTCTGCTTGGCAGGAGGAAAGGGAGGTCCAGAGAGCTACCCAAGACTTTTTTTAAAAATCTTGAGGCCTAAGGCCCCTTAGTCTAGCACCTTCTCCTCACACTGGGTGGCTTCTCAGCATGGGGTCTAGATGATATAACAACAAAACAACAGTATTCTGGCGAATAGCCCACACAGCTCAACTCACATAGCCTTACAAGATAGAATTAAATGATCATCTTTTTTTGGAAGGAATTAAATGATCCATATAAGTCATCTCAAAATCACATCAAGAGGTTATCATCTCAATCTATGTTTTGTTTTGTTTTTTTTAAGTAGAGCATTTTAAAAATTTGAATGCAATTTGCACATGATATACATGTCTCATAAAAGTTCGGGAAAATAGAGAAAAACGTAAAAAGAAGATAGCACAGTTAGACTATGCAGGTACTGATTTGCATACGCATAACACCTCTCATGTATGTGATATCTGCGTGTGTATGTTTATCAAGTTGACAAAAGCTGTGTATGGTCCTAGGTTTTTTGTTTTTGTTTTTCTTTTCTGTTTTGGAATTTGAGGGTGGATTGAGAGGTCTCACCTTACAGTTAACACTGGCCTAGAATATACTTTGTAGTCCAAACTGGCTTTGAACTTGTGATCTTGTATCCTAACCTCTCAAGTGCTAGGATTACAGGTATGCATCACACCCCAACTTGATTTGTGTCCTCTTCAATTTTTTTTGAGGGGGGGGAGTTCGAGACAGAGTTTCTCTGTGTAGCTTAGAGCCTTTTCTGGATCTTGCTCTGTAGCCCAGGCTGGCCTCAAACTCACAGAGATCCACCTGGCTCTGCCTCCTGAGTGCTGGGATTACAGGCATGCGCCACCACCGCCCAGCATCTCCTTTTTTTTTTATCATGAACATTTTTTTCATGATGATGTTTTAGTAATATAGGTTAATGGATAGCTGAGTTTTGTATTGTGGCATGCTATAATGTAGGCATCTAATGAGAATTCCAGTTTTTAACTATCTACCACAACCCCCTATGTATGCAAACACCTTTCCTGTCTCTATTTCCCTAGGATGGACTTAGAGTAGATTTATGTTGGATTCAGGATGTTTTTAAGTTCCTAGCTTTTATGCAAGCTTTGCAAATCACATGTCCAGCTCTGGAGTACAAAAAGGCCCATTTCATCATCTTTTCACTAACATCTATCACTTTTTTCCCTATGAAATCATGACTTCTTAATTCACTTGGGACTTAGACCCATGTATAATAAGGTAAAGTAGGTCACTTTCTTGGTTCTTTCCTAAGCATTATTTTGCTTTTTGTTAATAATTAAAGGACCTCTAACTTGTGTTATTCTTTCCAAATGGCTACCATTTTACTAGTTTTTTCCTTCCAATATTTATTGTACCCACTACTTCTTCATATAAAAACTGTTTTTATTTTTTATTATTATTTATTTTGTTCTAATTTTCTTCTGGTATTTATTGAGTTTAACACTCAATTATATTTTTATTCTTTCTGTATAAACATGAAAACATATAGAAGTATGGCTTCACCACTATGTAAAATATCAAGCGAATTTTGATTTGTAATAGGCTTTAAATTAAATGTTTTATTTAACCATTATTTAGAATAATATTTCCTTCCTTCCTTTCTTTCTTTCTTTCTTTCTTTCTTTCTTTCTTTCTTTCTTTCTTTCTTTCTTTCTTTCTAGACAAGGTCTCACTATATAACCCTGGCCGGCCTGGAACTCACAAAGATCCATCTGCCCCTGCATCCTGAAAATATTATGATTAAAGGTATGTACCACCGTGCCCAGTTTAGAGTAATATTTTTGAAAATTCCTGTTTTAAAAACAAACTTCCATAAATTTATTGACAATACACACTGTGGCCAAAGGATGTGACTTGATTATTAAGTATTGACCCCACACTGTAGTCTTTTCTTCTACTTGCCTGTGTGTGTGGCTACCTATAGGGATAAGGCACAGCTCTTCATTAACAAAACACTTTAGTGCCATGGCGGTAAGGTTGTTGGGGGCAGGGGTTTTGGTTGGATGAAAGCTAAAATCAGCTTTCCAAAAGGAGAAGAGTAGACTTACCAGGGAATTTAGGTTCAATAGAACCTGTGGTTAGCAGCTGGGAAGTGAGTCAGGTGGCAGAGGGTCTAAGAAGAAAGGTCCGGTTATAGGCATTCAAGGCGAAGGCTGCTCTAGGTGCAGCTGACAAGCCAGAGACAAAGGTCCATTCAGAGAGAGGTCAGGGCAGGCACACAGAGTCCAGAAATGGTTTCTTGCCCTGGTTTCTTCTTCCAAAGGCCAAGAAAGGAACACCACAGAAAGACCAGAAAGCTTATGTCTTGATTCCCATTTGTCTATAAGTCCTCCGTGTAGCCTAAGGCATGCCAGTTCTCTCTGTCTTATTAAAGGAAGGGACTGAAGGAGATAGCTTCAGAGGCCACTTTTCATTCTAAAGAATTATGAGTCTAGGTTTGTGGCTTTGTAGGCATATAAGCTGGGATGCAGGTCTGTCTGCAGATGGCAGAATACAAGGAGACCAATGCCTGCTGAGAAAATCTTATAGTCCCAAGTCAGGCTGCTCACTTGGCTCTGTCCCAGGACCCCTGGCCCTAATGACATTCACTCAGCCCCTCTGTACCACCTGACTGTCTTGACTGCTGTCAGAATTGTCACTGGCCCACGAAAGCCCCCCTTCCCCCATTCTTTCACCTAGCCCAGGTTCTCCTGGCAACAGAGGAGGGATGGTTGAGAAAATTCTTTTTCCTCACAACCCTTCTCCTGTAAGGATGAAGAAGAAAAGGGCCAGCAGTGGCAGCTGGTTGTCACCTGGAGACTGTGCCGATGGGATATGGAATACAGAATCAGGCTTCAAAGCATGTATCTGCCACTTACTACTGTGTGTTAACACATTAAGTAGGTGACTGTGTTCACTCTCTGCTAAAATGGGGATTATAATAACAAAAGGATTCCCCAGATGAGCCTACAGAATTCCGTGAGAGAATGTAGCTGAGCATGTCTCCGGTGCTTCTGCCAGAGAGCAGCCACACAAAGAAAACAGACATAGGAGGAACTCCGTTTCGGAGAAGTCATCCCTGCTAGATAAAACTAATGGGTATGGCCCAGGCTATCAGGCATCCGTGGGCAGTGTGTGAAAACACGCAGTACATATCCAGGCTCCTGTGCGTCTATGCGTATGTGTACTATGTACACATTAAGGGAAACAAACTGCATACATTACAGCTGTTGGGGGATGTGTCAGCACTGCTGGAGGGACTTGCCAAAGTGTTCGGCGCCTTGCTTAACCAATCCAGACTCTCTGGTTGTTGGTAATGTTCATCATCCAAAAGAATAGGACTGGTTGAAGAATAATTAACACTAGGCTGGTGATTCACGTCAGCTAAGCGCCCCTGTTCTGAGTGCATGTGCCATGTGAATAATTCACATTGGAATATTTTAAAATATGCTCTTAAGACAGAGAAGCACTAGCGTGGGAAGCATCGCTGAAGAGCACATTGTTTGACAGTTATTTTTGACTCTCCTCCTTGAAAAAGATTTTCAATGTAATTCAGCTGATCCCCTAGTCTGCCATCTTTCCAATAAGGATTGGTTGCAAAGAACCTTAATTTGGCTTCATATAACCAAGGAGTGTGTGTGTGTGTGTGTGTGTGTGTGTGTGTGTGTGTGTGTGTGCTCTAGAGACATGAAATTTCATTCCACTTTAAATAGGTGAAGAAACTGAGGCTGGCAGAGGTTAGGCAATGTGACCAAGGTGTCTTATTTTTCCCCCCACTGGTGGACCAGGATTAGAATATAGATCACAAATCTGTAAGCGTTCTCTGGGCACGGGCCCAACCCTTTATGATATAGTTCATTAACTGTCATCTCAGGATAATCAACACGCTTTCTTTCTAGAAACTGGCACAGCTAGCCAACAGCTCCTCTGTGTGTACTTATCTGACATCATCATCTATCTCCCAGGAACACCAAGGAGTGACTTAAGTTTTATCTAAAGCCGGATCTGTGCCAGGCCTCGTCTTCGGCAGCTTGACGTCTCTTTTATCCTCAAATGCGTGCTGCAATGTTGGTTTTATAGTCTCCACTTAAAACATAAAGGAAACTGAGGTGAGAGGGGGTAAAATAATTGGAAGCTTCTAAGTGGTCTAGGTGCAATTCTGGACTCCTGAATGACGGTCGCACTGGGACTGGTTAATGTCCATGAGCACAGCAAGTTTCCTCACCTTGGTCCCACCAGCTCTGCCCAGTAGCCACAAACCAGAACAGCTGACCAATATTTCCCAGGCTGCATTCCCTTGCGTTCTGACCTTTCAGGTACTGAGAGGTCACAAGCAGAAGAAATGGTAGCTATGTTTAGAAGAGTGGGTTGAAGAAATTAATCAGGGTTTTTAACTCTGCAAGTCCTTTCTTCCCTTAAATAGAGACACTTCAAGTCTCTATTAAACATGCAGGTTCCCAATCTAATTGGTAGCAGGACTTGTCAATCACTGAAATCTACACAAACTAAGTATCTCATGGAATGTGTCCAGGGCAGCGCTGGTTCAGCCACAAAGTAAACGATAATGAGAAAACCCACTTCAGTTTTAAAAAAGAAAAGAGAAGAAAAGAGAAGAGAAGAAAATAAAAGAAAAAGACAGTGAGAACATATCCAAGCTCTGGAGCCGTTCACTTGAGGACTGAGCTGCAAATCATTATCTACTTCCTGGGAGAGGACCATCTACTTGGAGGTCCCTAAAAAAGACAGACATATGCCAAGCTGCTTGACCAGGTGGGTAGCCTGGTGTGAGGCACGCCTCTAACAAAACTATTTTGAGTCATCCCTTTCTGGAGTGGACAGCTTCATGTCTCCTTCAGCATAGTAGACGTGAGCTGTCCCTGCTTTGCCACCAGGTCTCTTTAGAACAAAATGAGGTATAGATAAGTCAGCTGATAACTGATTTTGTGTGAGGACATTCCAAAGGATGTCCCACAGAACCCGTGTTCTAGGGGAGATTGAGAAGAGCAGAGCAGCTTTAACCACAGAGCCTTTTCTATGCCAAGGTGCACCCTGCACAGCCAACCAGGGATGGAGCATGCGTTGTCCTCATTTGTTAAACCACCCCCCCCCCCCCCCCCGCCCTCCCCCGCTCCCCCACCCCCGACTCTAGACTCTGTTCCCGCAGATTGACTGTTCCCCTGGACACAGGTTTAGAGAACACTGCTCCATGATGGAACTCTGAAGGAAAGAAGGCCCTTCTCTTTCACTAGTTTATTTCTTTTTCTGTCAACCTATCTGTCTCTCTTTTCAATCAGGGAGGCCCTCGCTTACACATACAAATGAGGGCCGAAACCTAGGGAGACTAGGAGGCCCTTGCCAGCGATGCCGCCGCTTTCAGAGAGCGTTTGGAACTCCTTTCCAGTCATTGTCCACAGGAATTGGGGCACATTCCCCCTGAATAACCTTGTTAATGGCAAAGGTTGACCCTTTGAGAGGGACTTGATTTGGGGAACAAAACTCCGCAAAGTCAAACTCGCCCGAGATTGTTCGTGTCAGAAGGAAGTAAACAGAGTGGTTAACAGTAAGGGCAAAGGTTCCAACTCCACGTCTGCTGCTTATTAGGATTCAGCAGTGAGGGGGCTACCTGGACTCAGTACTTCCTCTGGACTCAGTACTTCCTCTGGAGAGAATTCTATGCACTTTGGAAGGTCATGATGATGAGATAAAAATTGAAATATAGAGAGTGAGCAGCACTAGGCAACGTAAAAGTAACCAATGCCTCTAGCCAAAACTTGACTGGTTTTATTGTGTGGCTTGTAAACCTTCAGTAAGGTGTCTTAAAGAAGAATAGAGATACTTAGCTGTGGAAGCATGGGATGAATCCATGGCTCTTCATGAGGAAATTCTTTAACTTATTTGTACTTACACATTTTAGCTTCTGTGTTTTAGAGATTCATTTGATTTTTCCCCAAAAAAGTGTATATGTATGTGTATGTGTGTGTATGTGCATGAGTATGTATGTGTGTGTACACGAGTGTATGTATGTGTGTGTGTGTGTGTGTGTGTGTGTGTGTGATACTAGATGTCCCCTCCTTTGTTTTTTGAGACAGGGTTTCACACTGAGTCTGGGACTCACTAATTCAAAAAGATTAGCTGGTCAGCAAACTCCTAGGATCCCCACCCCACATCTCTTTCTTCCCAACACAGGTATGAGCCACCATCCCTGGAACTTTTACCAGGTGCTAGGGCTTGAACTCAGGGCTTCATGCTTGAATGGCAAGCAATTTATAGACTGAGCCATCTCCATAGCCCCAGTTCATTGCTTTTTAATTGCACTTTACATAGACAAACACCCACCAACTTGCTATGTAAGTGGGTTCAACAATTCCTTTTTGATCTTAGACCTATGAGATTACTAAAATACCGGTTCTTTTCAGCTACCATACAGAAGGCCCAGTCAGGCCCCATTTCACTATTTAGGGAATTGGCAACTATATTATTTGTTTTGGTTTGTTTTGGGTAGAGATACTAGGGACTGAACCCAGGGTGCCATGAAATCAATACATTAGTATTTTAGCAATAACTATAAAGCCAATTCTATATCATGGATTCTTTTAATTACCAATCTAATTTGCTGGTTTGTGAGAATTGACATAGTAATTTTTATCTGTTTCTTTTAGCAAAGTGATTTTATATGTTATTGTAAAGTGTTTGTAGAGTATAATAGATTTTTAAAAATATATTTTTGAATTTTTATTTTTATTAGATGTATTTATTTTTTGTGTGTGTATGAGTATGTAGGTCCACGATGTGTGCGCATTGTCCACAGAGGTCAGAAGAAGGTGTTGGATCCCTTGGAATTGGAGTTATAGGTGGTCGTGAACAACTATATGGGTGCTGGTAACTAAACCTGGGTCTTCTGCATGAGCAAGTTCCCTTAACCACTGAGCCATCTCTTCAGCCCCACAGAACAGAATAGACTTAAGATTTGAATGAAGCCTTAAGTATTAGTGTGAAGGTTCCCAAATGCCAACTCATGCTTCCTTTGGTCTTTATCCTGTTTAAAGTCTGCTTCCAGGTCTCTGCTTTCCCCTAAAGGTGAGGGGGATAATGGCCACGTGCTTGTGTACCACATTGCCATTAGCAATAATCAGTGGGAGACAAGGATGTCACTTTTAAGTAAGTCATATCTTCTCCGGGTTGCCTGTCACTACTACTTTCTATTGTCTCATACCCAACTGCTTTCTTTATTTATCCCACCGCTCCAACTAGCATTTGGGTTTTAAAGCCACAACTTACTCTTCCTTTGGTGTTTAATGCTTATAAAAGCTGAGGCCCAGCAACGTTTTGTGCCCTACCCGATGTTACACAGTCCACTTATGGCCAAACTGGATTTTAGACTCCTATGACCTAAATCTTAGTTTGCATCCTACCATAGGGCCACTCATCTGAAGACTGACTCAGGTTCATTATTTTAAGCAAAACTGCTCTTCTGTTTATTATGCATGAGGAAGAAGTGAGAGGGTTAGACTTTTTTATAGGCAAATAATATATATTTCCTATGAAAAGAATTGAAGGCAAGATTTCTTAACAGGTCCTTAGAGAGACTGTGCATAGAACTTCAGAACCTCAAAGCTGAGGTTCTAGACAAGCTCAGATGATGCAATCAGATGGAAGTGTAATGCTAAGATAGGTTCAAAAAAAGAAAAGCAATCAGCCACTGTCATAAAGGCAGTTTTCACTGACTGAAAGGAACAGTGCCATTCATATGTTTTAATGCTTACTGCTAGCCAGTGCAATAGGTTCTACTGCCTATTAACCATTGCGTAACCCATAGTGTCAAAACTTGGTTCCATTTCCCAAACTGAACAACTAGTAAGCATCAGAGAGGGGACCGGTACTCAAGAGTGTCTGCCCACAAAGCTGCCGATGCTTGTCCCATTGCCAGCTCACCAGGAAGGCCTGGGTGACTTCACAACTCCGATAGAAAAGCCCCTGCCACGATTCCGCTGCCCATGTTATCATCACCACCAGCTGGCGACACCGTCACCACCAATGCTGAACATCGTTCTGATCACAGAGGATCAGGGTGACTTCGCATGCCAATCACTTTTGTGTCCCTCACAAAATCCAACATGGTACCTGCTGTCCAGTAGGATCCCCGAACTCATTTAGTACAGTGGAAATCTGTCGCTCATTACTCATTACTGCTTGCAAGTACACAACACATACTTATTTTTCCCTCCCTTGGTCCCCAATGAACACTGATTTCTAACCAAGCAAGCACAAATAAACAAGGAAATCATGTGTTCATTATTTTCTCATCTCAATAACGCTTCTCTGTTGGTTCTGTTTGGGTGTTCCTCTGGACAGGGTAAATGGACTGTTTTTCCTTCACAGAAGAGAGACACGTTGGCACCTGCAGTCAAACTAAGAACCCAGGAGGCCAAAGGTGAAGCAAAGTGGGAAAAGGAAGTTAAAGGTAAAGTGGACCTCAGATAGACTGGATGCTTTGCCTCAGAAGTGCTGGCAATCTCTTTGGAAGAACTTTGAGTATCTCTCTACATGTGTAGTGTGTGAGGGGGTTGTTAGGTCACTCTTCAGTGATCTACCATTTTCTAGTACTCCACCCCATTAATTTACATGAGATTGGGGTATATTAAACTTTAGAAAGGCTGAAAACATGACTAAGGTACAAAACCAAAATGCTTTACTAGACGTCTGTGGCTATGGGGATTGGCATTGACGAGTACATAGGAAGCACAGCTTGGCCTTTTATAGTCCCAAGGCTCTTCCCTAAGCATGGTTCACTGCTGACCCTGAATGTCAGTCAAGGACCAGATATAAGCACAAAGAATTACCAAACTTCAGTCAATACTAGAGGCATCCAGAATACGAGAAACCAGGTTAAAACCCAGACACCTACCTTATCCTCACAGGGTTGTCCCTGGTGTCTATGGGGAGGGAGAGGTTAGGATCAGTGTTGTGATTGACAGTCCAGGACAACAGGAAAGAGCTGAGTGCTATTAACACCCGCTCTGGCACTCTGATTTTCTCCTTTCCTGGGAACCATTAAAAGCTTCCAAGCACTCGGGTGGCACCAAGAGGGCTATTGTTTCAAAGAAGGTAACACTAATGGAGAAGGCTCTAACGGAAAGCTGGGGGTGGGGCAGTGCTGCAGAAACCTGCAAGTCCCTTGGGCAGGAAAAGGCCTGGGTGAAGAGGAAGAGGCAGGTGCCCGGTTTGCTGGGAAGGGGACTTCCCAGGTGAAAGTGGGCATCAAGGGAGGAGGGGCAGGCCACCATCAGGCCTCTGGCCCAAATAACTGGAAGAATAAAACATGCTTTCAGTGAAAGCACTCTTCCTACAGAAGTAGTTGGCACAGACAGGATAATCAGCTCATTGGGCTGGGGGATATAGTTTAGTTGGCAGAAGGCTTTCAAAGCATGCATGGAGCGCTAGGTTTGATGCCCAGTGACACACGGTAACAGAGTGTGGTGACCCGGTGTGGTGGCAGGTGCCTTTAATCCCAGCACTTGAGAAGTGGAGGCAGGAGGATTAGAAGTTCAGGTCATCCTTGCTAGATTAAAGTGCACTGTCTCAAAAAAAAAAAAAATTGGGGTTTGGGGTGGGATCTTCACAGACAAAGCTGCCTCCATGGTATCTGCTGGACGCAGACCAAGACATACCCATCTACCTATAACCAGCTAAGAACGTGTCCTCACACTCTTGAAGCTGACTGGGCTAGCTTGAGTATTCACTGAGCATTGCCACACTTACTCTTATAACGTATAGCAGAGAACCCAGTGGCTTTTAAGGGCAACAGCTCCCATGGATATTTGCCTCTAAACAAACCAAGCACCTTGGTAAGAACAGGCTTCTTTCTTGTTCATGATATTTGCTTTTCTGTTTGTTTTGAGTTTTTGATTTCTTGTGGACTATATATAACTATGTGTCAACTGTGCATCAATTTTGTTAAATTTTTAAATAATTTTTAAAAATAGAAATGCTATTTTTCTCCATATCAAGGGAAATTATGTGTTTCACTTAAGACCAAATCTCATTGGGAAAAAAAAAAATGGATTTTTTTTCTGGCTTTATCGAATTTATACAGTTGTTGTTGTTGTTGTTGTTGTTGTTGTTGTTCTGTATTTCTGGAATTCCTTGCAGCAAATAGGAGTGTCTTAGGACTTGAAGGGCCTTAGTTCATTAAAATGTCATAAACAAATGGCAATGTGGCCACATTTTATTCTGTTCAGTCTGAGTCTCCCATCATGAGCCTGCATCACTGGGGATTTCAGTCTATAGCTGGGAAGGAACAGGGCTGTAATGTGTGAAAACACATTTCTCCAAATTGCATTCACTAAAAGTACTGAGAGCAACCGGGAACGCATAATCATGCTCATTGGTTATGTTTCAAAATTGGCCCTGTGAAAAACATGGAAAAAAATGTCATTTGCTTGGGAACTTTCTTTTCCCCAGAAAGGATATTTAAAAAGAATGTTTTGTACAACTGATCTGATAAATTTTTATTGGATCACTTTAATTTTTCTCTCCTCTCTAGCAGAGTGTGGGTTTTATTTTCTTGTTCTCCAGCACAGCCTACCACACAGCCAGCCACAGTTTACCGGTGTATTTTCCCCAAATACTACATGTAATTTGTGGGTACCCCACTTGTTTCTCTAAACACCCGAGGCTGACATTTTAAAAAGAACTTCTCATCTTATGGAAGGTATGAAGAAGCATTTGGGACCATGAGCACAATATCAGATTATGATAGTGGGTGCTAGGAATGGAAACTCCCCATCATAGCCCCCCTTTTTACAGGGTCTCACTGTGTATCCAGATGGTTTCAAACTCTAGATTTCATTTCAGCCCTCTCAAGTATTACTAGATTCGAAGGAGTGCACCACCACACCTGCCTGGAACCATACATTGCTTATTCTAGTCAAACAACAAAGAAACCAACTGCCTTCAACAAAGATCAAGCAGAATTGATTCTAAAATTTTTCTTCATAGACGTATGATGGATCTATAGATCCATGGTCTAGAATTCATTGCCAACTCCACGTGATGCTGATGGCCCTTTGGTCTTCCTGATCCAATGGCAGGTTGGTAGCAGATAGGGTTCTCAGGGCACAGGGCAGCACTGTCCACAGGACACCTCTGTAAGCATGGCATGCCAGAGACATTTATTTCCTTACTCAGTGAAAATGATATCTTTTGGAGACAATGAGCAAGCTGCATAGGAAACAGTCCTTCGAAACAGGGTCCTAGAGCCTATGGACAAACTTTGACCCTTGATGGTTTTGCGTAAGGTCATTGTGGCCAACTCTACCCTGCTGAGGTCAGCTAAAATGAGGTAACTGAGGACGTATAGGACAGAACTACCAGCTCCTTTGTTATTTCTGAAACCTGAACTGCTTTTAGAAATAAAGGCTGGAATGTTCCATAGGAACTCAGAGCATGGGACAGAGGGGCATGGCACACACTCAGTGTGGGCTATTTAAAACTAGTCCCTTGGCTTCCCTCTGTGATTCTAAATAGGTGAAATCACATTACCCTGCAGCAGCCAGTAACTATTTCCATGACACTGCCCAGCATCTGTGCTCAGTGTGCCTGGGTCCACCCAATGAAAACAAAGTAGAGTGCAGTCCAGGCTCTCAGTGTCCAGCTAATGTCCACCCAATGTCAGCCTGACAGAGACTAGGGTGACCGAGAATGATTGAGATTTAAGGACTGATTTATTGGACTATCCCAGGAGGAGGCAGTTTTCTTAGCACATTAAATTAAAAATAAATAAATAAACAAAATTTTTTAAAAAATTAAAAAACATTTTAAACAAGTCATTTATTTACATGACCAATAAACAGAGCTGATGACTTTCTCAGGATCAGCACAGACTTATAGACATTGCCCCACTCTATTAAAAAAAAAAAACTGTCTTAAAATACTTTTTTTTGACATGTTAACACTTCCTTTAATCAAACAGACAAACCCTTAGGAGTTCTGTACTTAACTGGCAATTACTCAAAGGCATTAGCCAGGGGAAGGACATGAACCGAATCCTGTTATATAATGTCAAAACACCCAATCAAGTTTACAAATGTAATGAAACGGTCAAACCAGTTTGGGGAATTCCTGTAGACCACACAATATATTAAGTAACTTTTAGCATTTTTATCTTGATGTAAAAATTTAAAGCTATAGCACTTGTAAAACATGTCAGACTGCCACATCCAATGTGTCCCCTCTTGAGCTTGATCTAAAGCTGCATTTGGTGGTCACAACTTTGATCCCAGCAGTGCAAGGCAAAGGGAGGCAGAGCACAAGCTGAAGGCCAGATGGACTGAATGGTAAGGTCAAAGTCGGCATGAATTAAGTGAGACCCTTTCTTAAAAAAAAAAAAAAAAGTTTTATATACTTATTATATACTTAAATTTCTCTCTGATTACAGCACTTCAAAATATGTCTTATAACTTCCATTTTGTAGCTAATAAAACTGAGGGTAGGGGGCATTCAGTCTGCACAAGGCTGCATGACAAAGTTCCAGTGAGGGGTGGGGCAAGATTAGTGGCATGATATTGGAACACAGGATTCTCCAATTTCAAATTCACGCTATTTGCCTATGCATAAATCATCTCAACAAAATGGCTAAGCAAGGAAACAGATATAAATCTAGAAAGCAAATAAATAAAAGCTCAGATCTTAATTACACAGTTAAGATACCTTGAATTCAGTTTATTGACAGCTGATTGTGTCTGCCTTGGAAGTGTCTATCTGCCAACCCAAGATTGATTCTGCGTCATGGAAGATCCCTTGACCCTCATATGATACCATTAAGAACCAGATTTCCATTGCCAAACATTTCACATCAGAACAAATTATACATATTTCATTACGCCTGTGAAGAGATCTGATTTCCTAGTCCAATGCTATTTTTGAATATTTTCAGGCATGGGCTGAATATGTGGTTCCCTTGTGGCCAACTCAAAACACAGAGCATGGAGTATTTGGTGTATTAATATCATCATTCCCTCACTGTGAGGAGACCAGTTATAAATTAGATGAGATTAGAAAGCAGGCTCCTGAGAATTGGTATTTTAAGGAATTACCTAGAAAGAACCAAGGGTGTTTTTTTTTTTCCTTCTCTTTCTCCCCACATGGTAAATCATACAGAGGAGCGAGCAGCCTGCCCCAGATCCCCAAGAGACAACATCTTGAGCGCATATGTTATGCTGGGTTCTGCATTGACAGATCCAAGAACTTCAGCACAAAATCACCAAAGTTCCCAAGTTAAAAATGAAAGTAAGATCATCAAAATTGGTATTCTTGTTGCGACATTCCCAGCAACTTCATAAACAGCCATGAAAGTGGACAGCACCATGGGTTAGTGAATTTACCCACGCAAGGATCAACCTGCAGTGTGGGTGTGAAGTTACTAACAATCCCATCTACCTCCCACCTTACCCATATTCTCACTCTTTCAGAAACATCATCACATTCAATAGAAATAATATTAAGCTTATTTTATGAGAAGGCTTATCTAAACATATGCCATATTAAAAATAGTCATGATATAAATATTTCTCACAAGAGCTGCAGCGATGGTGTGAATAAAAAACTCCCTTCTGAGATTTCAGTAAAACCAGATCTCACAAAGGATCTGAAAGAAAACAAAACACACACACGAAAACAAACAGACACACACACAAAGAGACACACACACAGAGAGAACAGACCTCATGTTAATCTGATTTACCATAACAGTTGCTATTTCCACACTATCTTATAAAGTATGATTCTGTCCCTTCCCAGATGAAGCAAGAGAGAGACGAGCTGTTCCAGGTATTACAGAATAATGTCCAGGGTCGGGGCTAGCTAAGCATGGTCAGTAGCAGCTTATTGAAATCACAAATTTCAAATACAGCAAAATGTTAGTGCTGACAAATGGCCAAGCATGCAGGAGGAATCTCCCTCCCTCCCTCTCTCTCTCTTGATCCATGCCCCTCTCAGAATACATACAAACCCCCAAATCCACCAGCTGGAATTTTTTAAATTGTAAATTAGATATCAAAATGCTTACGGGCCTTACAGTGAGATAACATCAGGAGGAACGGTGCGTGGAATGGATCTGGCATTCTCACAGAGAGCGTTATCTTTGGTACAAGTACACACGGCAGGGCATTTTGGCTTCGCTGGTTTCTTCCCCTCAGTCAGCAAAACCACGGAAAAGAGGCATAGGAAACAGGCAATTCTTTTCAGGGGGATGCAGGCATTTCCCATCCTTCTGCTTCTTTCTGATTCCATGTAGTCGAGAAAATATCCCCACACATGAACAGGGCTTCTGGAATTCAGCTGCTGATTTGTCTTGTTCTGAACAGGTCACACAGGAGTCCACCCTCCTCTGCCTCTGTATCTGCTTTTTCAAAACAGGGACCTCAGGCTGCTTCGTGAGCTGTTCCTCGCTCAGGCAGTGCACTGCTCGGGGGGAAAGAGACCTGTGAGGTGCTGTGAGATGGGAGCCAGCCAACTGCTGGAGGAAGAGAGCCGACTCACATCACAGAAAACAGTGAGCACAGACCAGTCTTCGAAGGCAAGCGAAGTGATGTAACAGAAAATAAACAGCTTTCTGCTTTCACCGGGAGGCCCTTTAATTGTTACCAAAAATAGGACGGCATTATGTCTTATTAGTGGGTGGGTGGGCGGGCGGTGGAGCAGTCATCTCAGCATAGGATGTGGGCAATCTCGGGAACCTCTGGGAATTTGCTTTTCCTGTAGCAAGCAACCTAGTAAGAAAAACTAGCTTGGGGGCCAGTCTTGGCTGGGAAAACGAAGTTAAATGGAACTCCATCTGCAGCTAAAGCCTTGCTATTCCTTGCAGAGTCCACCTGGTTGATGCCACTGTTTGAAAGATAAACTCGAACACATGGAGAATGCATGTGAGCGAATACTTTTCTGACACTTATCACTATTGTGAATTATTGTATTTTCACAATCCTCCACCATCATGCACAGCCCACTTCTCCTTCCACGGTGAGGGAGGTGACAAAATTGTAAACCATCTGTGTATAATCCACTCTCCTCCCTTCTTGCTCTCTCCCTTAGGCAGAGTACATTCCAAAAGGCTAGACCCAGCTCCCTGCCAGCAGGAGGCAGCCAACTCCAGCTTCCTGGGGCTTTGAAAAAGGGCCTGACTCACCCAGCAGGCTGTGATAAAGTGGGGTAAATGCTGGAGTAAGCAGGAGACCAGGCTTTGAGATCTCAAGTCATTTGGAAACCAGCTGATTTTACAGACAGGGGAGCTATCACATCTAGAATGGGGATGATAGGATAGATAGTCTTGTCACCACTGTGAGAATCAAATAAAAACCACAGGCTCTTATTGCCATGTATCAGAGGAAAGAGGACACTCCCTAGGAAAAGGAAATTTGTTTAATGGCAAGATCGAGATAACCTGGCCCTGATGTGGGGTTGTCCCAGTCCAAGGGAGTGAATAGATCCTTAGGATAGAAAAGAAGGTCTTTACCATGCTGGTGGCAGCCACCCCTTAAGGTGGCACTGCCACCTAGTATGTCAGGCATGGCCCTTCTTCCTCTTCTTGCTTCTTAACTCGAACATATGAAAAGGATTGTTCGTGGGCCTGTACCATCGTGAAACAAACCCACCCTTACCAAAGGTCCATGCATTGCCGTTCTCTTTCATCTTGTGGCTGACCCTAGGCTAGCTCCAAGCACTCCTTTTGCTTGCAGTCTGTGCTAGTTTGGAACTTCCTGTCATCTGTCTCTGCCTCCAAAGTTGTGGGCTTACAGGTAAGTATCACAACCCTGGGCTCAGTTGCTCCTTTAACTCTGTTGGCTTTGTGAGAAAGAAGAGGGTGGTGGCTCATTCTCTTATTGCATTGCTGGCATGATGGTGATGATGATGGTGATGATTCCAGAGGATGGGGCACTCCATGGAAGTAGAAAATTTCCATTACAAAACCAGGGCCTGCATTCACCATGCAAGAATGCATGGTGTAGTCTCAGTAACCATACATTCACCTTCAAATGTAGCACTTCAAACAGTGTTAGAATAAAAGGGATTGCGGTGGTCAAAGAAGTCAGGGCACAGTTTCCTGAAGAAACAAGGAATGAGCTGAGCTCCAAAGACAGGAGGGAGGAGGGAACAGCATGCACAAAGCCTGGGGCGCTCTGAACAGCCAGAGGATGCTTATGCAGTTTTAAGCAGTAATTTTTTTTTCTGATGTGTGTTTCAAAAAGACCATCTCAGAGAAGTCTGACTTTAAAATAGACTGTGTGGAAAAGAATACAAAAGACTGTTCTTAGAAACCCAAACCTGTGGGCAAGCCTCAATTAAACAGTAAATGTGTCACTTAAAAGTTAGCCACAAGTTGAATTTTTTTTTTTTAATTGAATTTTTCTGCAAGTACATGATGGGATCTCTGTCTATAATGTGATTACACTGTGAAAATCTTATGCAGGCTCATTTTATTCAAATAGCTGCTCTCTTAATTCTCTAATATCTAATAAATTTTGTAACTATAAAACAATGCTCTCGCTGGGCGGTGGTGGCGCACGACTTTAATCCCAGTACTCGAGAGGCAGAGCCAGGCAGATCTCTGTGAGTTCGAGGCCAGCCTGGGCTACCAAGTGAGTTCCAGGAAAGGCGCAAAGCTCCCCAGAGAAACCCTGTCTCAGAAAAAAAAAAAAAAAAAACAAAAACAAAAAACAAAAAAACAAAAACAAAACAAAAAAAAACAACAATGCTCTCAAAAAATTTCAGAGACCTTGGATCTCGGATTGAATTCCTTGCATATTGGCGGGAACACTAAGCCACCATACAGATACCTGTTGACAGAGCCACTACGCTGCATGGGGCAAAAGAGTGGCAAATATTTGTTTCAAACAATCAATGTAGTCCAACAGGATATTTGCTATCTAGGATGCGCTCTCAGACACAACCGATTATCAAGACTGACAAGCCCCTGGCATGGGGCTTCTGGACAGCCACACAGACTTTCTTTTTTGGTGTGGTAAAGCCGGAAGGACAATGAATGAGAGAGAAACTATATCTCTACCATTGGCTTGCAGCTGCTCAGCTCAATGTGTCAGTTCAAGCAAAGAAAAGACCATTGGGCTGGGGGGAGAGTTGGGGGGGGCAGGGCACTAAGGACAATTTACAATGGGCGTTTTGAAAAGACAGTAACTTTTTCTTTTTGTATGGCATTTAAAGCCCAGACTTGAATTCCTTATTCAATGAAAACGCCCACCAAGATCAGGCACAGTTTAAACCACGCCATGCAGGACGCTTCCCAGCCTTTCTGGGAATAAGCTCCAGAAATGAATCTGAGGAAGGGCTTAGGAAATCTTGAGAGACTTGAGGTCAGACAAGAGACCATACTGCTGGTGAGGCCTCCCATCCTACTTCCCGGAGAAGCCCCTGGAGAGTGCAGAGCAGATGTAAAGAGTGGAAATGCAGTGCTGGATAAGATTGGCAGCCTACCTGTGGACTCAGGTGGCCTTTGGGAGAGGGGCCTAGAAAAGATGAAGGCAGAGCTGGTGGGAGGCCCAGGGGAGCTGGAAGGCCCAGTTGTAACAGGCTCAGAGCCCAGTCGGAGCTGCAGAGGAACAACTGAGAAGATGCTAAGGCTGGCTCTGCAACTTCACAGTGTGTGACCATGGCCCTACTTAACTTCTTAAGTCACAGTTTTCTCCTTGGCGATGGGGACAAGCACAGCATAGCGCAGAGAGTTAACTGAGAGAACCAAATAAGATCATGTATCTAAATGCTGCGTGTTGATCTGACACATAAGAAAGATTCATCATCATCATCATCATCATCATCATTATCATCATCATCAAAACATGATGTAACTTCTGATCATGTGATTCCCGTACTTGGGAAGCAAAGTTTCCACATAAATATGAGGTCAGTTGATGGTTACAGTGTCTCTAGGAAGCTGGCACTTCTGGCAGGGTCTGAAGGAATGAAAATGAACCAAATGAACCAAAAAACCCCCACCAGTCTGGTGAGAGCAACCTACTAGTTGACCTAGATATGGTCCAGAGCTTGAGAAAGAGAAGGTTACAGAGAGAGGGGGAGGGTTCTTCTTAACCCATGCTCTTGAGCACGTGTGAGCCGAAGAAGGTAAGAGGACTCTGTTCTGAGATCCCTGTACCAGGGGGTCTTCTCTAGTTAGAAACACCACGGTGGTGTATGTGAATGCTTAGAACAACCGCACTGAGTGGAGGTGCCAGGCTGCTGCACAGATATAAGACAACTAACATCTTTATCCAGGGCCAAGGCTAAGGTGTCACCAGTCACTGGATTCTTTTATACAGGAGTGGCTAGCTCTCAGCCTTGCTGACCCAAGCCCCACAGCCATTGGAGGAACTGGCAAATCATCCCAGCTGAGAAGCAGAGCCAAAGAGAAGGTCACCACAAAAGGTTCCAGAGCATGGGTGCAGCATTCCCTGGCCACCCTCAGAATGACTGAAGTGGGTCCCGGGAGTGTGCTGGCGCTCTAGAAGAGCAGATGAAAACAGAGGAAAGAGGGACAGCCTGTGCTGTGGGTATGAGCCCAATTTTCCCCTCAGGCTGGCGTGGCCTAGGAAAACCCACATTAGCTGTGGTAAACAAATCATTAGGAACCTTAAAGAATCAGGCCTGGCCCCACCTCCATCTGCAAACACTGGACAAGCAAAGCAGTGTCCTTTTAAGCGGCTTTCTTACTAGATCAGGGGTTTTGAAGCTGAGAGTCAGATGCAGTAGTTAGCTATGAAATCAACCTGGTGGGTACAACCAGATCGTGAAAGCACATCAGTCGGAAAACAAATTGTAGTGAATTGCTCTCATAAGGGTAACAATTGCCTTTGACTCCACTCAGTATGCCTGTGTGTGTGAGTCCCTAGTGCTGACGTGAATTTTGTTTCTTATAAGTGACTTACAACTGGAGAAAAGAAAGAGGGGGGGAGGGAAGAAAGAAAGAGGGAAGGAGGTAAACCCCCAAAACACTATATCAGACTATGCTAAGGATCTCTGACCACCCCAGGAGTCTGAAGCAGCCAGGACACATCCAATAAGCTCCAGTTGCTGATGGAAGGCAGAAATTGGACCTGATGAAATATTGTTTCTAATATTGACTAGCTCTGCAACCTGGAACACAGTTTAGCTTCTCTGTGCCTCATTTTCCACACTGACAAGGACAAAATACTACTGTGTTTGCATTATTAATATTAAGATGAAGTACGATGGGTGTGGGATGTGTGTGATGAAGGCATGGTTCTGTCAGAATGACATAGGGAGTGGGGGGTGGGTGGCCAGTGGAGGGTCAAATCTCTATGGGGATTTAGGAGTAGTACAATTTAGGACTCTTTGGTAGCAAGTGACAGACACAGTTGCCACCTCTGCCAACCTAAGCAAACAGGGACCTGTTTCCATGGTGATAGAGAGCCTCTAGAATTCAAGAAAGGGTTGGCCAAGCAGATTTTGAGATAGAGAAACTTGTGAGAGCTTAGGGACCTTGGTGGTACTCTCAAGTGAGTTCTTATCCTTATGTATCCCCTCAAAGGAGAGGGTCTGAAGGCTGAGCTAGGGTCAAGTGCCCAACATCCATTTGCCAGGACAAAAGCAAGGCTCTTGCCTGGCATTCCCATGGAGGTGTGTGATGGGATAGGGATGGTTTCTAAAGGAAATCTTGGGGCTGCTTCTAGAGGCATAGGAATGGGCACCGGCAGGCAAAGCCAAGGGGCATGTACCATGGTGCCAGGATCTGCTAGCTAATATTTGCCTTTTCTCTGACCTGTCCCACCACACCCAACTCCACTGTTTTACAGGAAAAGGATCAGAAGACAGTTTGGACAAACGGCTATGGATTATTTCTCAAGGACAGCTAAACTTTGGTCTTCTAATGATAGAATCAGTGGAGTTTTACTTCTTCTGATCCAAGAGAATAAAGCTTTGGCTCAGAAGGGAGTTGAGAAGTAATAGAAATGGAATCAGATGCTTATATAAAGCCCATTACATGCCAGCTGACATTCTAATGCACATTCCACATACTAACTCACAGTGATTCCATGCACTGGGTATTATTATTATTCCATCCCCATTGATTCTAGAAAGGATTATTATTATTTATTCTATAGTCACAGAAAAGGAAGTACAGGAGGGAAGAAGCTTGGTCAGGGCCCTACAGCTAGGGACATGGGTGCTGGGATGACCCTGACATCCACAGTACTTGCTGCCTCTCTGGTGAGTCATGGGGAATGGGATATACTGGGTGCTGCTTTGGAGGACAACAGTACCAGCACCTTAAGGCATTGCTATGAAACTACAATTCCCAGCATGCAGCTGAGCTAGCTGTCATCTTAACTCCTTCTTTACCAAAAGTTCCTCAACTGTCTTGTGTAAAACCATTTTTTTTTTTCAATGACAAAAATCAGCCCCTCTACAGGATGACTGTGCCATTACATGAATGTAGACTAAGAGAGAAGACAGTGGAATGGGCAAGCTTCTAGACTAAAATAGTGTCTGCTTTTCCAGTGTCTAAAAGAGGAGATTGGAGATTTAGCACAACGAAGATTCATAAGCTTGGAAAATGTGCACTGTGAAAACTCAGCATGGGTCTCAAACTTGGCTGATCTTTAGAGTTACAGGAGGAATTTTTAAAGCCCACGATGCACATGCCACATAGAGGTAATAATGTAGTTGTTGTTGTTTTGAGATAGGGTTTCTCTGTGTGGCCCTGGCTGTCCTGAAACTCTCTATGTAGAGCAGACTGGCCTCGAACTCACAGAGTTCTTCTTACTTCTGCCTCCCGAGTGCTGTGATGATAGGTGTGCGCCACCATGCCCAGCTATAATTTAGTTGTTTTTTTTTTTTGTTTTCTTTTTTGTTTTTTTTTTAAGAAGTTCCCCCATGGAAATCGAAGGGATCACACAGGAGCATGAAACAGGAGGCACAGCTAAGGAGGTGTTAGGGTTGGTCAAGAGGCAGACAGAGCAAGGAGAAAGTGCCTCTTCTGACAAAACAGGTGAGGCAGACTAAGGCTGCTTCTGGGTATCTGGTACTTAGCTAAAGTGGTCAGCAGATGCTGCTTGGAGTGTGAGAGTTTGATAGAACAATGCTTGGCAGGGGATGGAGTCTGGACTGATTGGTTGGTGTGGAAAAGGCACACCCACCTTGGTAAGTCAGCTTCTATCTCTGGGGATTGGCTAGAGAAAGGCAGTCCCCCCAGGTCAGTCTGGCCCCAGATGCCAACACATCAGAGTCCAGAAAAGAATACGTACTTAATTACAGTTTTCTACCTACTCTTCAATACAAAGATGATCAGGCCCTATAGAATTAGAGACAGGATGGAGACCACCCCAGTAGGAGTGATGATAGTCTCCAAGAAAAAGACAAGAAGAAAGTGAAGTGAGGACTTCCATCCAGGCTGTTTGTTCACCAAGATTCCAAGGCCACCCCAGTCCAGTGAGAAGAAAGGCACCAAATTTGACTGCTTAAGAATTCTTTTTCAGAGGCAGGACACGTGCCTTACTTCTCTGTCCCTTTAAGGGAAAGTAGGTAAAACAGATTTGTAGAAAAGATAAGTCAGCTGAGAAGTGTGAGCATGAACTTTTATTTACTCTAAAAACATTAAGTCACATTTTGCTTAATTTTATCCCTGGTCTTTCTTTCTGACTTGATACGATTTCGTGTTCCTCTTCAAGGCTGAGTGGAAAGGGAATGGTGGCTCTTGCTTAGGGCTTCAAGGGAGCAGCAGCTCCTAGCTCATACTAGCAGCAGAAATTGAACCACCCTTGCTTTGCCTCTGATTTGGTTCCTTCCCAGAGAAGAAAAAACAGTGTTGCTGATTGGTCACGGTGATGACAAATAGTGTGAGGATGATGAGGATGAGGATGAGGAGGAGGAGGAGGAGGAGGATAAACTATATTATTGCCTTACATTGTTCCCAACTCTTCTACTTTCTTTAGAATCATAGCCTGCTTAGTCATTATGACACAGTTTGGTTATTGGCCTCCAGCTTCTAAGTCAAGAAACTGAGGTTCACCAAGATTAGGCACCATGCTCAAGATGTCTAGCTGACTTTAAAATGAAGCACACTGACCTTAGATTTTGTGAACATACAATCTCTCTGTCTCCACAGAACCATCTCCTTGCATAACAGTGGTTCCCTGGAATAAAGGTTATCTCACCTCACTCACACAGGGGCAAGCGAAAGCAGTGTGAGTGTAGGACCTCCCTGGGCTGGTGAGTGTTAGGTCTGTACACCAGTCTAGTTGCATAGCCAGGATTGGGTCTCGGAAATCCTGGCTTATGGGGGGATTGTCTCTGAGATATAGAAGAAAACCAATGGAGCAAGGTCTGACTCTGCCACGTGTGAGCTGTGTGACACCATGCCCTGGTTTTCCAAGGAAATTCTTGGGCTGAGTAATCTCTAATGATGTTCTCCATAGAAATTGCCCCTGCCAGCAACCGAGGCAAGGGCAGTGCTGAACAGGATTTTGCACAATGAAAAATAATGAGCAGAGAGTTGCTTTATGTTCTAGAGCTCTGAAAACATTAGGTCTATTTTTTTTTTTGCTATGGGCCTGAAGCTAGTGAATATTTGAACATTATTTATGGATATTTCTGGATGCCCAGGGAGCTTTCAAGACAGACCAAATGATTAATTAGCAAGGAGAATGTTATAGAAGGCTATGGGAGCAGAGTTTAGGGAGGCATATGAGGATTTATTTGTTTTGGTTCTAGAATTCCCATCTTGTGTTTTGGGCATCAGTTCAGAGCTCTATTGCCTTTCTAGAAAGTCTTTGGAAACGTGTGAGGACAGTTCTACCATCCACCTACCTAGGAGATTTCATTTGCCTGTGTTGGATAGAGAATGCTGAGACTAAAATTATGGGACCTTCACAAACACAATAAAACACAATAAAGAATTATCCTGTCCCAGAAGTACTTAGGTCTCTGGCCAAGAAGGAACAAAAGAAGACTGCATGGTTGAAAACATAGCAAACCTTTGGTATATTTTTCTGAACATTGATCAATAAATTATCTGTTAACTGGCAGAACCTGAATACTGCTAATACAGAATCTAAAACAATCTAGTAAGAACTGTGGAGGGACCATGTGGCATTGGCTGAGACTTGTCCTTCCTCAGGCCTCACTGTTCCTATCTTTACAGTGTTATTGTCTTTGACTTTCTAAGTTTTCTCTCCATAAAAAAAAAAAATAGTGTGTTTAAAAAAACAAGGTGTAGAAGAAATGTTTTCACTTTGTGTATGTGTATTGCCTTTAACAAAAAATGCGTTACGTTCACACCAAAAACAGAACAGGCCATATGGAAATGCCGCAGTGAAACCCTTAACATATACAAGTTGTGTGCAGTAATAATTAGGATAACCCATACAAGGTGATCCACATCTGTAATCTGGCCTGTGGGAGGCAGAGGCTGAAGGAACATAGGTTTGAGACCAGCCTGAGCTACATAGCAATTTCTATATTAGTCTAGCTCAGGCTACACGAAAGACTGTTCAGAAAAACAACAACAACAACAACAACAGGGAAACAAGAAGAAGTAATCAGCACTAAGTGATCTCAGGTAATAAATTATGATTTTAACTTTTACTATTTTCTCAGGAATATGTATGCATATTTGAATGTTATCAGATCTGAGCACTCTACCCATGAACTACCCTGGGTCAGAGGTCTATTCTACAAAGGAAGGATGTTTGGGAATAAAGTAAGGATAATTCTAAACCATGGGCAGGGTAAAAATGGATTAGCTAAAATATATTTGGGGGTGGTGCTATGGAAGAGCCATGGCCCTCAGAGGTGCTGCCCCAGAGCGACGCTGGGTCCCTGATATGAAACAGAAAGCTCGATGGTACCCGCCTGAGTCACTGCAAAGACAGTTCTCAGCAGCCAAGAGAAAGTATTGACTGTCCTTTAAGTTTTCCCTTTTTAAAAAATTTCATGTTTGTGCTTTGGTTTAAGATTGTGAAATTAAGTGGAAAATCATACAATAGACTATGACAGCTTCAGCAACTTGGACGGTGTGCTGTTGGGTTTTAGGCTTTTGTCTTTTGTCTTGCGCCTTTGGAAGCTTCTGTTTCATTCCTTTTCGCTTTATACTCTCATTCCGGAAGAACTAAGTGTCTTCTATTGCTGCTATGAGTTGCAGCCTCTATTTTACTCGGGTTTCTGTAGGAATGGTGACCCAAGAAGCAAAGAATTTGACCCCAGAAAATAGCAAGGGGATGAGAGAACTGGCTCCGACCATAGAATTAATGGCCTGTGGGTCCAGGGCAAGGGTGAGTTGTAACAGTTTCTGAGCCATAGCTGGGCCTCACATGTGGCAATGCTCCACTGCTCTGAATAGTGGAGACAGGAGGATGGAGAAAGCCAGACCTCGGGGCCTCCTGCAGGGCCAGTGCTTCCCATGTGTTGTCTTGATTGCTACTTCACCTGCCTTGGACACAAGACACGTATGTCCTCATTATCCAGATGAAGGACCAGAACCCTGGCGAACTACAGTGACAGGCCCAAGAACATAGCTTTTTTATTCTGACTTTGGTCAGTTTCTAAATGGTTCATTGTGTAATTCCTGATTTATGGGGTCTATGAAATCTTGGACAGTTCTTTTCTGTGTGAGCCTCTCCTGGCTCCAGAGGCTCTCAGGAGACACCTACCGGCTCTCGAGGCTCTGTGGGGGTCACCTAAGCAATGCATCTAGTGTGAAGGTCATGACTCAGGCCTTGGCTTTTCCATTTAACTAACAGCTGGGCATCTGGTCAAGTTTTTTTTTTGTTGTTGTTGTTTGTCTTTTTTTGGTTTTGGTTTTTCTCTGTGTAACAGCTCTGGCTGTACTGGAACTCACTCTGCATACCAGGCTGGCCTCCAGCTTACAGAGATCCGCCTGCCTCTGCCTTCCAAGTGCTGGGATTAAAGGTGTGTGCCCAGTGGCCTCTGGTCTAGTTTTCATGCTTTTGTGTCCTCAGTTTTCTCACTGATGGCATGGACAGAATATGTGCTTTCCAAGGACTGCTGTGACAAAGAAATGATACACAGAAGACAGTGCTATGATTGTGCTAACCTGCCTCCTGTTAGCCAGTGTCTCCTCACAAGTATAAGAGTCTCCTCCTGAAGCTGTCAAAAGGAACATGGAAGGAGAAAGTTAGAGAAAAAAACAGGTCTTGGGAGCTGAACAGATCTGAATGTTTGTGATCCAGATCAAGACCAGCTCCCCTCTTGCTTCTCAGCGTTTTGGCTAAGATCCAGTAAGACAGCACCCACTGAGCCTCAGGCCTGTGTTCCAGGGACTCTCCTTGCAGTGCAGGGGTAAAGTTCAGGCCTCTTTTCCAGAGTTGAGTCAGATATAAGAAGGGTTATCTTAATGAAAGAGCCAGAACTCCAAGGACGCGTTAGCATTAACAGGAAAATAGATCTTTTTGTTACTCTTCTAGATAAATATTAATGATAGCACAGGACTCAAGTAAGTGGTTGGTTTATACACTGCCTAAGATTCACTGCAATTATACTGCTTAGATTATACCTACACAACTCTGCACATACAAATGTTATAGTTAATGCTTTTAACTATGAACAAATTTTATTCCTCCATCACTTCTTTCAACAATTGTATGTCCTCTATGTGAAACACAGTGTTTCATTAGATATTCAAACATAAAGAGGCCTACAGCGTTCCTGCCTTCAAGCCCTACACGGTCCTGATGTAGAGGCAAGCAATTAAACAAGAAGACACAAAGTATAGGGAAGGGTCAGGCCATCAAGGGGCAGCAACAGTTCCACAGAATCCTGACTAACTTGGGAGCGGTTAGTCTGTCCAAGGGGCTCTACCAGGGGCTGTGGCTTTCCTGTGCCCATTAGCTGTAGGCATCTGTCAGCTGATGTGGCAGTGGACAGGTCCCCTCTCAGACATTTTGCTCCAGAGAAAGCAGGAATAATCACCCCTGATTCACCTTCCAATCCTCACAAATATGGTGTGAAGGGGTTCTAGACACAGAAGAACAAGAATGACAAATAAGGAAAAGGTTACCAGAAAAAGGTGCCATTCTCATTGCATCTTCCATTGAGCATTGCAGAGAACCTCAGAATGCACTACACTCCATTCATTTCTCACAACAGCTCTATGGGGGTCTGCATCAAGGATGTGCCCACCTTCACAGTAAAGAAAGAACTGGGGTCACTCATCAACCTGGCAATGGCAGAAATAAGACTCGAAACCAAGGACATATAATTGGTCATCTCTTTTCTTTTTAAATGACATATATTTATTTGTATGTGCATATGTGCACACATGCTTCACAGTATATGTAGGAGGAGTCAGTTCTTTCTTCCTACCTTCTGGGTCTCAGGGATTGAGCTAAAGTCATCAGGCTTGGTGGCAAGCATTGTTACCAGCTGAGCCATCTTGCCAGCCCTGGTAATTTCTCATTAAGGCTATTTTCTCTTTCTTCTTTTTTTCTCTTTTTTTAAATCCCCCCAAGAACAAGAGTGAGAGACACTCTTCCTAGAAAGGGCCTCTGGACAGAATAAACACAGAGATCCTTATAGGCGTTATCAATGGCAATGGGAACATGAGGAAATAAGCGGTGTGCCTCAGTTTCTCTCCCCTGCTCAGACCTTGTCCTGGCTTTTGTCCAGCCACAGGCCAGTGCCCACACTCTAGTGTCTTCCATCCTGCAGCTCCAGGATTTGGGTTAGCTTGCTCATTTCTATCCCCTCTCTGTTTCTTTCAATCAGAATTCTTAGTACTCCAGCTGTGCCTGGGACTCCGTCTTGGTGATGCTGCCTGGGAGAACAGTTCTCCCAGACCCTTTCATTATAAAGAGTATAAGAAAGGCTAACAGAAGGGAGCAGAGCCCAGAGGTCAGTCACATGCCCATCAGTACCTCCACAAGATGGCCAGCATCTTGTTACTTGGCTACCTTTGGGCATCTTATCAATCCTCCCTGGTCACATCTATGGAATGCATCTCGGGATGGGGGTGAGCATTCCAGAGAGTTACATGCTTGGAAACCCGTCACCAAAGGAAGTGCTCTGTCCCCTGAAGTCCACACACGGAAGGCCTCCGATGACACTTTATTTGAAGACAGCAGTTTTTAAAAGGTAATTAAGTCAAAATGAGGTCACAAGGGTAGGGTCTAGTTGGGGATGCAGTCGCTGGGGCTGTGTCCTTGAGAGATCCGCTGTCACTGATTAGTGAGATGACCTAGTGGTTAAGAGCACCTAAGCACTTGCAGAGGACCTGGACTGAATTCCCAGCATCAAACAGGGCAGCTTACAACTACCTGTAACTGCGGTTCCAGGGGATCTGACACCCTCTTCTGGCCACAACGGACACAAGCATGCATATTCCTATACATAAAATTTTTTTCAAAAATCTTTTTTTTAATGAAAGAAAGAAAAGAAAAAGAGAAGAAGGCAAGAAAGAAAGGAAGGGGGCTGGAGAGATGGCTTAGAGGTTAAGAGCACTGGTTGCTCTTCCAGAGGTCTTGAGTTTAATTCCCAGCAACCACATGGTGGCTCACAACCATCAATGATGACATCTGGTGCCCTCTTCTGGCCTGCAGGCAAACATGCAGGCAGAACACTGTATACATAATAAATAAATCTTAAAAAAAAAAAAAAAAAAGGAAGGAAGGAAGACCTTTTCTCTTGCCCCTTTAGCTGCTCCTTCTTCTTCCTCGGAAGCTGTGAATCAGCTAGACGGCCCTGCTCTACCATGGCCTTCATTGTGAACAGTTTCTTCCCACAGGCCCAGCAACAACACAACCAGCTGCCATGGACTGAAAACCCTGAAACCCGGACCAAAATAAATCTCTTCTCCTTTGGGTTGCTTACATTGCACACTCAAAGGTCCAGGACCGGAGATCACACCTCAGCTTGCTCGCCTGAGTTCAGCACAGATATAAGTGAATTTGAAAGGTTAAGTGATGGCCTGAGGCTTTGGTTCTGTTGCCCACGTTCATATTAACTAGTCTCAGAGAGCTGTTGTGATTTTTTCCCCCAGTTCTTGCATCATGGAGGTGCCTTTATCTCTCCTATCAGCCACCTTTACTGTCTTGCACTAACAAACCAAATAAATCCAAATAAAGGGTCAGACCCCTGACTTTTTAAAAAGTATACAAGGGACTCTGATATTTCTATCAGTATAAACCCCCTTTAAGGGAAGATAAGGTCTCTTAGGTTGGGATTTACTTTTCTTGTGAATTCTAGATTCTCCCCCCCCCCCATTTCCACATAAACAGTTTTAAAGCATCAGTGATAAGAACCATGAACTCTGTTAGCTAGATATCTTGGATCCTTTTGTAAGAAGACCAACCCTGAAGCAAACGTGAAGTTGTATGTTATTCTTCCTCTCCCTTCCTTCCCATTTTATTATATCCTGAGATGCTTAACCCGGGCCTGTTATTTAATCTCTTCCTCTCACATGGAGGAGATCCCATAGCACACTACAGTGGCTCATCCTAGGCTATCTGCATTTAAGCAGAGGACTGCTGGTTTGTTTGTTTGTTTGTTTGTTTGTTTGTTTTTCAAGACAGGGTTTCTCTGTGTAGCTTTGCACCTTTCCTGGAACTCACTTGGTAGCCCAGGCTGGCCTCGAACTCACAGAGATCCGCCTGGCTCTGCCTCCCAAGTGCTGGGATTAAAGGCATGCGCCACCACCGCCTGGCTGAGGACTTCTGTTTTAACCTCATTAGCTTCTGTACTTATTTCTTGGACTTGCTTCTAAGTTCCTAAATTACTAATACCAGAAAGTTTCCAGTTGTATATTAAGATTTGGGAAGATTTTTGTGTGAATGATCAACTACTTAGTACAAATTTAACTCCAAGGAATGAAACCGTAACGGTTGCAGACTCAAGTACAGTAGAAAGACCAGAAGCCTGGCTATGTGGACAAGTTCTTGCTTTGTCCTTTACTAGCTATAAAATCCTGTACAGATCCCTTGATTTTATGGAGTCTCCTTGTCTGTGATTATATCTATGCCTTGCAGGAGAGTTGTGAGGGCTAAGAAACATCACGTATGTAATTTTAGCTTTTGGGAGGATGGGAGCATGGAGGATCATGAGTTCAAGGCCAGCCTGGACTAGATAGCAAGACCATATCATCTCAAAAACAAAAATAACAAGTTGCATATGATTAGGGTTGCTGTGAAAAACTTCAGGCATTGCCAGTTCGCAGTGAAGGAGATGTCTGAGGTCCTCCAGGAAGCACCCCCTGAAGCTACTCTAATTGCATTGATTAAGTGCCTCCATCGATCACAGTTATTGATTTTATTCATCTATGAACACTTGCTCTCTAGTTACCTTAAATTCCTCTTGCCACCCATCTGTTCCTTCTGCTTCTAATTAAAAATTGGAAGTTGCACGAAAATTCGACAGGAACAGTTTCTATGAAATGTTTTCCCCAGAGGAGCAGATTGCGCTGCTCATGGAGTCAGCTCCTAAACTAATTTAACTCTCAGCCCTAGCCTTCGCATGGAAATGTGGAAAGCAAAAATGGAGCCGTGCTGAGCCACGCCATTTGGACCACCTCGTTCACGCTTCTGATTCATTTCAGAACTATTATCCTGTCATTAGAAACATCCCCTCTGCACCCTTCTTAGAATTTTGCAAGGAGATGCAATCAGAAATTCCAGGTTAGAGGGAAGGTGTTCACTAAAATTGTGATCAGGCTAAAAGACAAGGTAACACTGCACATTCAGAGGCGCCGTGGTCACGTGACTGAAGGGAAGCAATAGGGGCGGGGAAACCCCATATATCTCAAGTGAGGTAGATTTGTACTAAAAAATAGCCCTTGATGATCAAACATGTAATATGTATATTATCATTTAATATGTGTGGTATAATTGTTGTATTATTCGAGGTAGGTTAATTGCCATAAAAAAACAAAAATCCAAAATTTCAGTGACTTACTGGTATAGTAGCTGATTTTTGTTTTGTTTTGTTTTTTTGAGACAGGGTTTCTCTGGAAAGCTCTGGCTGTCCTGGAACTCGATTTGCAAATCAGGCTGTCCTCGAACTCACAGAAATAAGCCTGCCTCTGTCTCCTGAGTACTGGGATTAAAGGCATAATCCACCACTGTCTAGCCATGGCTGATTTCTTGTAACATAGTATGAACAAGAGGAAGAAGAGAAACTCAGGTTGCTTCTTGAGAAACTTCAGCCTCTCTAGGACCCTGGAATCACTCACTGGACCATTTACATATTGTTGGACAAATTTGCAAGGAAAGGCGGGCAGATGACAAGGACTCCACAGAAGATTTCTTAAGGTACAGGCCTGAATATGGCATGGTTCATTTCTACCCACATTCTAAGGGCTTGAACTTTGTCCTATGGTTGAGTTAGCTGCAAGAGAAGCTGGGAATGTTCCCTGGAAATGACCAGGAGGAAAAGGAAACGGAGTTTAGCGAATGTATCATTTTTGCCATAACTACTCACTCCTGCCCCCAGGCTGAAGATGAAGCTGAGCTTCAGGCAGGTAAAGTAACTTGTCCAAAAGTACACGGCAAACAAGTGGCAGACCCAGGGTAAGTTCTTGGTAGGCTGAGTTCTTGGAGGGTGGGGACCCAAGAACCTGACTACAGGTTATGGCGTCTTGCAGCTGGAAAAGAAACTGTCGTTCCTCCTGAGCATACTCTCCAAACATAGTTGATGTCTGACATTTGCAAGATAACATGTGAATGTTACAGACTTCAAGGCCACAATAGAAAGACAAAGGTGGCATTAGTGTGAAGATAAGGTGATCCAAGAGTGTGCATCTCTGGGACTCTGATGCTCCCCACAGGCATCATCTTGGCCTCCTGGCTTGTTCCCTAAGTGTTAGAAGATAGGCTAAACTCACCTTGCACCAAGGCTATATACTTAATTGTTGCACCCTTCTTCCAGGCATCTTTGATTCTCCTGTTTAACACCATCTACTTTTGTATAACTCCAAGGATCCCTATCACATTCTAGACTTGGGGACCCCATGCTTGCCACATGAATGTCCTACAGAGGAGCAGTGGCCCCTGTAGGTCATCTAAGATCTAAGAGTTTATTTCCTAATTCTGTGTCCCAGCTATGTAGAACTAAATAGCCTCCTAAACATAGCCTGCCCTCTTGCCCCCAGAGTTTTATACTTCATATTTGTTCCTCTACATGGCTCTAGAATCACTGGTGTGGATCTGACCATCCACTGATTTTTTTATTTTTTTTATTTTTTTAGGAATGGGGAATTTGTTTTCAGTCTTCCAGATAGTTCTGTTTTATGGACACAGTTGAAGACCAGGACCAGGATCAGCTTAAGCCGACCAGCCACTCATATTCTCCTTGGTCAGATGGACAAATGGATAGAATTGTTACTAACCAGGATAGATGGGGCTTTAAGAGGGTCCACTCTCCTGATCTGTCATCTTCCTGATTGTCCTAGACCCACTCCTGTATGTTTTCCAGGGCTCCTAAAACATCTTTAGCTGGTTCCCATCATAGAATCAGTCCACGTTATACAGATTTGCCTTGGAGGCTCCCCTCTATGGATTTGAAAGGCTGTCTATTCTATGTGACATTATAAGTCATTAGGGCTACTCTGAGGCTATCACTGATCTACCAGACACTGAAACTAAGACAGTGGATCTATTTTTCTTCCTGAGCTTAAAATTGATATAAATAGTAGCACTCTAGGGCTTTTTGGTCATACCCTGAGGCAGTGGAGACCGCTTTAGATTTTGATTTCTCTTTTCTCTGTTTAGTCCATGATGATGTTAGAATCTTAAATGGCCCTGCTTTCCTGTAGCTCTCATCTGTCCACCACTACCTGAGTTATGTGTCCAGACAAATGAAGGTTGCTTAAGGTCTGGGTCTCCTGTTATTCTGTCTTAGGTCAGTTTCCTGTTCCTACATGCTCACCCTCTCTTTCCCTTTTCCTTTCCAAAATTCTGCTTAAATGTTATCCCATTGAACTTGAGTGCAGGAGCCCCAAGTTTTATAGGAGGGAGAAGATTTTAAAAAGGATTCTGAAGGTAGGATAGTGTGGTAGTTTGAATATAATTGGCCCCTATAATCTCATATGAAGTAGCGCTATTAGGAGGTGTGGCTTTGTTGGAGTGGATATGGTCTTGTTGGAGGAAGTGTGTCACTGTGGGCATGGGCTTTGAGGTTTCCTATGCTCAGGATACCACCCAGTGTCACAGTTTACTTCCTATTGCCTATAAGATGTAGGACTCTCAGCTCCATGTCTGCCTGCATGCTGCCATGCTCCCCTCTGTAGTGGGTAGCCATTCCAGCTTTGACCTGGAAGTTCTAACCCCCATTGAGGCTTCGGTAATGGTCATGCCTACAAGGCGGGGCTGAGAGAGGACACTGAAGACCCAGGATGGAGAGGAGAGGTCTCTCTTGGTTCTGGGACCCTGGACGCTGGAGATAGACCGAGCAGAGTTCTCCAGAGAACACCGCCAGCATGCAACACACCTTTCCCAGACCCTGCCACCTAATTATCAATTCATTTGTAAGTTACGCCACTAAATAAACTTCCCTTTTAACTACGTGGAGTGGCCTTAATAATTTCACCAATACCCTTCCATGATGATAATGGACTGAACCTCTGAAACTGTATGCGGGCCACCTTGATCAAATGTTTTCCTTATAAGAGTTGCTGTGGTTATGGTGTCTCTTCACAGCAATAGAAACCCTAACTAAGACAGGTAGGCTAGATGCTGCATCGGCTAATCTAGCTGACTAGGCATCTTTGAGCATGCCTGGACATGCTTCAAGGACAAAGTAGCTCCGTGTTCGTGTGTGTGTGTGTGTGTGTGTGTGTGTGTGTGTGTGTGTGTGTGTGTGTTTTCAAAGTTCTTTATTCCATGGATGATACAACCAGAAGCTCACAGATGTCTGACCCAAACTTTCCAAGGGTGGCCAAAGAAGGAGGGAAAGGAAAAGAAGATGGTGGGGAGAGAAATGGGAAGAACAAGGAGTGAAGGGGAAGGAGAGAGAGGAAGAGGGGAAGGAAAGAAAGAGAGAGAAAGAGAGAGCATGTAAGCCCTTAGGTCTTTAGACTCTAGGACTTTGGGACTAACCAGTCTTTACGGTTTCTTTTGTGAAGTGTTAACCAGTTAACAATTAGTAAATTCACTATTCTAGACTCTGCTTCTAGAACTCTGGGTCTTAGTCACAAGACAAGTACCTATGAAGAACAAGATAAAGTGTCCCATCAACAAAATAAAAACTCATAGTCACAATGCAAACAATAAGACAGATGTGGCCCACTTTGCTCTAAAGGCCTGTGAAGCAGGACATGCAAAGGAAGTTGACAAACTAAAACAACTTCAGTTCCCTTCCTCAGCTCCTTCCTCCTAGTGCTGGTGCACTGAAGTCATGCTCACTGAGTACTGCTCTATGAGGAACGTTCTGGAAGATGCCGGAGATGATGCAGAGGCAGGCAGAGTGTTTCCTGTCCTCAGGGAGCTGTGAGGCTGCACCCAGGAGGTGATGTTCTCAGAAGTTCTCCGGGCTGTGTTAGGAGGTACCCAAAAGCATTAGTTTCCCGCCCCTCCGGCCCATCCCCTCAGAAGAACAGAATAGTATGAATTCGAATGGAGAGAGAATTGTTAATTTGACATTTAAGATTGACGGACAAGTGTGTATTTGTCTCACCCCCTTGGGTTTGTGAGGAGCAGCCAGCACCACTGATTGTCAACTGTTGGTGGTAACCTTTCCATTTTTCTCTGTTGAAAACGTGTAATTTAATGTGAAGTATCTATTAGTGGACTATGAGCTGGAAGAATTCTTGGGATAATGAACTTGATTTTCCATTTGAAAAGCAATTAACATTCACAAAGCATCTTTTATAAAGGAAACTTGGAGCAAAGTGGCTCCCATATACTATCTCAATTGACCTCACAAACACCTCTGAAGTGAGCATCATTAGCTGGCTTTTATAGACATCGAGAGGAAATGGCAGCCCAGGGCTCTGGATGGTGTTGGTTCACTTCTGCTAGATGAATAACTTATTATCTTATTCCCTTGGGTTGAATTTTTATAAGCATGTTAATATTAACTCCTGCATTGCATTTGCACAATTCAACTCCTCAGAGCCTGGGTCATCTGTCTTTTCTGGCTACCATGCTCTCCATGTGCTGTTAATAGCCTCATATGTAATCATTTGTAAGCCCAAATCTCTGCAGCCCAACTTGCTTTTATTCTAGACTAGATCAATAGCAATCCGGCCTCCAGAAGTCCAATCTGTTTCTTCGTTCACAGGGTCTCTCTGGGGTGATGCTGCTTGGTCAGAGCAAGGGACACTGGCATTCTATGTTAGAGGGATTATTGCGGTTACAGTGGCCTCACTCTTCTCTGGAGACTCAAGAGTTTAGGATGCAGGTGCCTTTACCACCTATCTTTCCTGGAGCTTTGTTCCACTCTGTCATCAGCGTCAACAATAGGCAAGGGGACAAAAGGAATGTACAAAGAAGAAAAAGTCCAGGTCTGCATGTTTGCACAGTGAGCTGCAGATATTTTCAAAATCCCCAGGAAGCAGCCCAAACGAACCAGGGAGGCGGGGCAGCAGGCGAAGCTGGAAGCAGGTGCTTACTTAATTGCTCCAGCTGCTGCCAAGTTTTTGGCACAGTTCTCGCCTCGTTTTTTCAGTTACTGGCACGGTGCTTGTTTCATTTTTCAGCTGAAGCATCTTGGAACTCTCCCCTCTCTTCCTCTTATTTCTACGGGAAGGCAAGCAGGCAGGTTTTTCTTTCAAAAATTGCAAATAAACCCAGTTCCTTAGACATATTATTATTATTTGCCTCAAAACAACACCTTGACTATAGAAAGGGAAATTAGCTTAAATGTAATTCGGCGTTTGATTTGATTTCACCAATGTTGCTATGGGTGGAAATTTTAATTTGCCTCAGAAGGTTTAATCTAATGCTTCCGACCCATCCTGTGATTTTGATTTCTGAATTGTGTATCTGAGCCTGTCACCTCCTCAACTGTTATGTCTGTAAGAGGCGGTTATTTCCCCACTGATGAGACACATTCGTTTTGCTATCTGGCTTCCCTTTAAATCTGGAAGACAAACGTTGCAAAAATCTTGGCTTCAGGTTCTTTTGTGACTTATCATCCCTGAAATATTTATGAAAAGTAAAAGCCGTGGTGAAATCTTAGTAGGAACGTTGCGCCAAAACCAGGCCAAGCAACCAGGAGGAATGCAGAAATATATAAGATGTGGTCTTCCCCCTTCAGCACGTTTGGTTCCTGAAGGAATGTAAACTGAGACTGAGGGAAACATGTTCAGAAAGAGGAACCATTGTGGTGTGGTAGAGAAAGGCCCGCACATATCAATTACTGCTGATGACAGATAGAACATAAAGAATATGAAAATTCTTCATTTTCTCCCCTTTCTAAAATAATTTTGCTTGGAGGATGCTATTCACTTATTGAACTGATGGAGATGTTTGCATTGTGATGCATCTTCTGCTGGGGGATGGTGGTTTTGAGTTTGAAATATTTTAGTTTTGAACTCTTGTTTGATTCTATTCCAAGAAGAGGGAAGGAGGAAGCTGGTGTCCAGAGAGCATTAGGGGACCTGGGTCTGGTTTTGTTTTCAGGTGAGCCACTTAAGGTTTTGGTTCCCCATGGCCTAGCCTGGGTGACTTCCCTGGTTCCTTTCAGTATGAATGATCTGAGTGTGGTGTCTCAAACTTTGTCCTTGATGGGTCTAGTGCTCCCCCACAGAGAGCAAAGGAAGCCCCAAGCCTAAGGAAGTGTCCCAGGCACCAGAAAGAGAGAGGGAAGAAAGAGTATTTGGGCTTCTGAGTTCTCAACTTTAAATCCCAAACCCTTTGTAGAAAGCCTGGAGGTCAAAGCCACTCATTTTTTAATACCTTCTAATTCCCGGTGGGTGTTGCATTGGCTTTTAAGAGCATTAGTGCATGAACTGGGGAAAAAAAATACACAGATGTTGAAAAGATCAACAAGCTGGTTCAAGTTTGAGCTCTAATGTGTCTACATATAAGCCTTGAAGATAAAGGTAAGTAAAGTGAGTTCTGAGGAGCTGCCTATAGTTTGTATACAGAGATACAAATTAGGTATTGCTTTATGGATGAAAACAAATAAAACAGACTCAGGAAAAACAAATAATTTACCCAATAGCTCAATGTTTTAAAACACTTCAGCTGAAGAAATCTCCCATATCCATGGAAGATGGATGCCAAGCCCCCAGTCAGTGACTAAAATTGCACATAACATTCAACCTTATGTTTGCTGTGTTTTTGCCTCATACATACACACTATGGTAAAGGTGAATTTATAAATCAAGATATTAAGAGACTAACAATAAATAATAAAATAGAGAAACCATCACCATACTGTCATATATAAATATACATTTATATACTGAGGGTTTCAGCACCAGAACTATAAACTGACAACATGACCCTTCCGAGTTATGCTTAAGCAAGAGGTTTTTATTGTAGCTGGGAAAGAGGGTACAACCAGAGGCATCTGGAAGAGTCCAGAGCAGAGAGAGAAAGTAAATATGGCCAGCAGAGTAGACCTGAGAGATAGAGAGGGAGAGAGGAAGACAGAGGAAGAGTGGGCAAAGGAGAGCAGGAAGAGGGCATAGCTGAAATAGCAGGGTGATAAGGAGAAGTGAGTGGCTGGGGGCAGAGAAGGGGGGGAGAAGCCCAGGAGCTGGAGAAGTTTAGGGTAAAGGGCAGGGTGAGAAGAGCCAGGATCCCAGCATGGACTCTGAAATGTATAACAGGTACTAGTGATACCATGGGAGCCTAGTGGCCAGCATGTGCTTTCCTATGGTAATAGGTACCACAGACAGCCATCTGTCCCTTCTGCCAGTGGTAAGGGAAATGGCTCCTTTGGTAGAGGGGGAACCAGCTTCACAAATTCCTGAGGAATATTGATATTTGTTTGACTGCCAGAACTTGGACCTGACAATATGAATATGGTCTCTCTCTTTCAAAAACTCTTCTGGATCTTTCTGACCTCAGTATACATTTTCCCCCTTTCTATATTAAGAATTTTTTTTATGTTTTTACTTAAAAGAATCACTTTCCTGCTTCCCTTTGGAGTGTCTGGATTGCCAACATCAGTATTATTGCACCTTGGGGACTTTCAAAGTAAAACAAACATTGCTTGAACATAAAACACTCTGGTACAATAGTTCATGTGATGATGGGGGCCAGGGCCCCACTCAGTGACTAACAGGCAGGTAACATATACAGTGTGCATACACTGGATGTAGGGACGGTTCATACAACCGGTCTAGTTGGAGCCAGTAAATCAGATGAGGACATGTTAACTACAAGGCATGTTTGAGAAGAAGAAAGTTTTTGCGGATATAAGGGAGAGTAAAGCCAGAGGCATCTGGAAGAGTTCAGACTGAACTGGGCCGTGGTGCAGGGGAAGCTAGAGAGAAAGAGAAGGAGGGGTGGGGCCAGTGGACCAAGAGAGCCAAGAGTGAGCAGAGAGAGACAGAGAGAGAGACAAAGAGAGGGAAAAGACAGAGAGAGAGAGAGAGAGAGAGAGAGAGAGAGAGAGAGAGACAAAGAGAGGGAAAAGACAGAGAGAGAGAGAGAGAGAGAGAGAGAGAGAGAGAGAGAGAGAGAGAGCGAGCTCGTGGCCAAAATGGCAGAGTTAATAGAAAGAGAATCTGGGGGAGGGGACGTAAAGTCCCTGGAATGAAGATGTTTAGGGTAGGGGCCATGGTGAGAAAGAGCTAAAAGGAGCCCCGGACTCTGTAACTTGTACTTGTGTTGTGAGAGACGGAGGTGTGCTTTGGTGTGCTAATAGGCACCTCAGCCATTTTCCCCGAGTTTCTTTGGGATCTGGCAGCCAGGTAGGCTGAGATTCTAATACGATACTTATCATGACAAACAATTTAGAACTCATTAATCATTTATTTCTGGGGTTTTTCCATTTAACATTTTGCACAGAAGTTGGTGTCGGTTAGTAAAATCATCGACAGCAGAACTCTAGAGGCAGCAGGAGAACCCCTGAATACCTATTAAAGCGCTCAGTTCTGGTTCCAGTGGCAGAGGGTCTGAAACACACATTGCCAAGCACCCACTGAATTCTTACCAGCCCCGAGCGACTCTGCTGTGGGTGTTCTCAGAACCACATTTTGAGAAACAATCCTCTGTATTGACATAATTGGCAGCATCCTTTCTTTAAACACTTCCCTTTGGTTGCTATGATACAGCCCCCCCCCCCAAGTTCTGTGGGCTCTCCAATTCAGTTCTCCATCTCCCACTTCCTCTCCTGCCTATATCACTGCCCCCAGACTCTCCTGTTCCTTCCTCTGCTGTCTGTCCCCTGGGGCATGGCTCCAACTTGGGCAGATGGTTCTCAACCTTGCCCTTCCCAGTGCCAACCTCCCGGTGAGATCCGTGGAGTCGTATGGACTGATTTTGGAACAGAGATGCGCTTCATTCAGCCTGGGTCCAGGACTTAGCTGTGAGGCAGGTGACATTGCCCCTGCTACTCCATCACCCCCACCCCGTTCTTGGCCTTTCCTCATCCACTAAGATCCCTCTGTGCTTTGCAGTTTTCTAATCAAATCAGCTCTGCAGGAAAGAGCTGATCATTTTACACTGTCACACTAATGTGCCCACTCTCCCAGTCATTTGCATTTGGAAAGCCTTTTATGGTCTCTGTGGTTTCAACCCTGTTATTTCAGGCTTCCCTTAGCAGATCAGAGGATTCAGAAGGGCACTGACCGAGGGTGAAGGGGAACTAGCTTGAGAAGGGTTGGCTCTTCTCTTCTTAGACATCTTTTTAGGAGCATAGACTGAAAACCAGGCAGTTAAATTGCTGGGAGGGCAGGACTTGGCCCTTCTGAGTCCTGGGCAAGGAGAAGTACCTGCAGCCTCTCCAGTCTTGTCCCTAGAAGCACAGAGGGTGAGGACAGACTATAGAGTTGGCTGCTGGGCTGACTTCCTGCCACTCCTACCCATCCGCTTTGGCTGGCTCCGTTTACCTGTCAGGTCTCAGCTTCACTGTTCTCACTTGGGAGCAGCAGCCTGTCCCGGCAGCCCGTTAGAGGTCCCTTTGTGTGTGTGTGTGTGTGTGTGTGTGTGTGTGTGTGTGTGTGAGTGAGAGAGAGAGAGAGAGAGAGAGAGAGAGATCCCATGTCAGCAACTGCTTGCCTTCCTTGCATTTATCACAGCTTGTAATTATTTGATTTACTTCTTCCTGTCTCCATCTGGAGAGTAAGGCTCACAGGGGTGAGACCAAACTGCCTCACAACCCTTCTAGCACAACACTGGTTCATAAGAGCTATCAAATGCAGCAGGAAAGGCTGCATGATCAAACTCCACCACCCCATAAGTCACTGAGCTGAAGCAAACTGTCCCCAGTAGCTATCCTGGTACTGAAAGGCAGAGGCAGTGGAGAGCAGAGTGTTCCTGCTGTGTGCGGTGTGGAAAGTGCATTGGAGGGCAAAGGGCAAATTATGAAAGACTCTGGAGTAGCGCTCCCTCCACCCCACCCCACACCCAAAAAGAGAAAAGAAAACAAAATGTTTCCCTGTTTGCTTTGACCGGTACACACTGTTGAGTTGTTCAGAATTTACTGTCCTTGCACTATTTTACAATGCTGTAGGAAACGGATAGTAACACAACTGATCTGTGTGCAAAGACGCCAGGAGGCTTTGCCCAGGAGAGGGGCAGTGGACATGTTCCCTGTGGCTATCAACCAGTTTTACATCAGTGTCTGAATGCACGGTAGCTTTCCTGACTGCCTATGTGTGCCCTTAAAATTCTCCTTCAAACCAGTCTTAACATCTTACTGATGGCTTCATCAGCTAAACAATAAAATCTCTGACACGTTAGTTTCATATTTGTACATACAATCCTGGCTTCTTAAAAATATTTTTTTATCTGAGCTTCATGAAAATCAAGTATTTTGTGCATTAAAAGATTCTATCAAGAAAATGAAAAGTCTCCTACAAAATGGAAGAAAAAATGGGCAAATCATGTCTAGAATATGTGTCCAGAAAACATAAAGAACTGAATTCAATAATACCAACAGCAGCAGTGGCAAAAACCAATTAAAAATGGTCAAAGGTCTTGACTAGACAGCTCTCCAAAGACAATACAATGCATATGAAAATGTTCCCAAAGTTGTTAGGGTCAAGGCCGGAGCTCTCCTGGCAAGAGAGAAAGAAGCAAGCTGGCAGAAAACAGAAGCCTTTCCCCATCTGGCTTCACGTAACTAAATCAGGCTGCAGAAAAGTTCTTTACATATAAACCAGGGAGGCAGATGCTATGGGAATGTCCCATAAAGGGGTGCACACCTTGTGGGCCAGTGCTTGGTTTTGGCTCTTCCCCCCAGTACTCAAGCCACTCCCATCCTCAGGAATGTTCTCCCTTCTGTTTGTTTCTATCCCTGAACAGGTGGACTCCTGTGATGGAGAGCAGAAAAGCCTGGGATGAGGCACCTTCTGAACTCAGATCTACAGCCTGGCAAGAAATGCATCCCACCCCCCACCCCCCACCCCAGCTTTTTCTGACTTATTTTAATTGGCCAAAAGCCTAAGCGTACATTTCCTGACACCTTGGACTGCCACCCTTTCTCTGAAGCCCCCCTCCTGACACACAGCTGCTTGCAGACCAGCTGGTTTTCTCAGACCCTAACTCAAGAAAGTGTGCCTTTTTCTTTTCCTCTTCTCACCTCCTTCCTCCCCAAAGCTGCTGAGGTTTACAGACTTCCTGCCTTGGTTTTCTTTCAAACACTAATAAAGTTGTTCCTGAGCTTTCTCCCAATTCTATTTTAAAATTAACTTATCAGCAAACTATGAAGCCAGAAGGGAATACCATACTCTCTAGTGACACTCAGGCCGTCCTAACAGGCTCAGTCTCCCATCTCCCACAGTCCATTTAGAAAGGCAAGTCCTAGTGAGAGGCCCAGGTAGGAGATTTTCTCAATGTAGCTACACTGGGAAGAGAAACAACTAAAGAGGACCAGTGACCTGCTCCTGAAGGCCATCTTCAGAGTCCTGACTTGAGGTTTAGGTTTAAGCAAGAGCTTACGCAGAGCTAAGCAGCTCTGCTGGAATTCTGGTTTCACCCTCCACTGGCCCATCACTGTCTTACACAACTTCTCCCACAAGGTGGTCTGACAAGTTATCCTGACAAACCACATTCCTCCTCTGGCTAACAACAGACTTCAGCATTTTTCTGTCCCAGCATAAGATTCCAGAGGGAATTCCAATTCCCTTTTCAGTGTCATCTAATCAAAAGGAGGAGTATGCATGTACTTCGTCTCAGTTGGGGTTTATGTTGCTGTGATGAGACACCATGACCATGGCAGCTCTTATAAAGGTAAAACATTTTATTTTGTTAGCTTACATTTTCAGATGTTTAGTTCATTATCATTATGGTGTGACCTGGTGGTATGTATGCAGACATGGTGTTGGAGAAGTAGCTGAGTGTCCTATATCTTGATTTGCCAGCAACAGGAAGTGGTCTCAGTCACTGTGCATGGCTTGAACATATACGAGACCTCAAAGCTCTCCTCCACAGTAACACACTTCCACCCAACAAGACCACACCTACTCCAACAAAGCCACACCATTTAATAGTGCCATTCCCTTTGGGGGACATTGTCTTCCAAACCACCACACACTTATCTAGAATATCCTTCCTCCTTCAGGATGATTTCAGTAATGTGCTTGGTCACATGAATGTACAAATCAAAACTACAGTGAGAAACCTTTCATATATGCTAGGATGACTATAATGGTCATTTTTAAAAGGAGTAATAAATGTTGGTTAGGATGAGGAGAATGTGGGAATGTAAAATGGTGCTGTTGCTATTATAAACAGGTTGGTGGTTTCTCAGAATATTAAACCTAGAATCTCCACATGATATGACAGTTCTACCCCGAGTTGTAAATACAGAAGACTGAATGCAGAGATTTGACTAGATGTTTGAATCACCATGACTAGAGCAGCATTACTAACAGCAGCCAAAGGTAAAGTAATATGAAGCCAGGTGAGGTGGTGCATACCTATGATCTCTGTACTCAGGAGGATGAGGAAGGAAAAAAGGGATGTTGTGGGATAATCTTTTTTGTACACTGTGAAGATGTGTCTCTGCCTAAGGCATCTTCTGATGGTCAGATGTACAGTATGGGGGACAGGTAACAAGCCATGTGGCAGAACATAGATTGATATAAATGGGTTAATTTAAGTTATAAGAGCTAGTTGTGAACAAGCCTAAGCTAAGGCCAAGCATTCATAATTGATAAGTCTCTATGTCATTATTTGGGTGCTGGCAGTCCAAGAATGTCTGACTAGGAAGCTGACAAATTTGGCACCCAACATGGGGCCACAAATATCCACATAGAGTCTAAGAAAGCTGGGGGGGAAAAGTGTCCTGAGCCGAACACAGTTTCTTAGTAACTGCTGTTTCCCAAGCAGGCCTGGTACTTGTGGTGTACAGAGGTGCTGCTCATTTAAGAGGCCTTGCTGTATAGCCAAGCACTAGGTAGAAATGCCTGCTACAGCACAGGGCCCAACTACTTTCCAGAGCTGGATGGTTAGGTGCTGATGGGATGGTTGTCATGGCTTCGGCTGTTGTCTACAGACCTATGGGGCATAGAGCCAGCACCATGTGCTAACTGGAGCTGTTTGGCAGATGGCCTGGCCATCTAAAGTTTGGCTCACATGATCAGAGAAGGCTGCAGATGCACAGAAAGTACATCTAGACTGAGAAAACCTCTGAGCAAGTATAGTATGCTTGAAAATGTGCTCAGATGTGGAGGAAAGAAAAGAATATGGGTATAGACAATCACAGAAAAACAGTTTAAAAATAATTAAGTCTTTAAAGAGAAAGTAAAGTTAATATATGTACCTACATACATATATATACACACACATACACACACATAAGGATGGGAAATATTATGACACAGGATGTCTGTGTTCTGTATAGTGCTTTATTAACTTAAAAAATTTTTTGTTCTAATGAAGAAAAAAGCAACAGCTACTGAGAGACATTGAATTGTGGGAAAAAAACTAAATTAAACCAGCTTATATATTTAAGGATGTCTTCTTAACTTTAGAATGGAAGTCAAGAAATGTGTTGCATTGGGAGAGAGGTTATGGCTTTGTTTCCACAAGAAACAAAAAGCTATGGATTTCTTCAAAATGAATAAAGATCATATTTGACCAGGGAGACCTCCTGAAATCTTGGCTGCCTACAGGAAGGAAGAAATCAAGAAAAACCAGAAGACAGGTGACATATATATGCTGATCCTTCTTTAATGGGAACATCTCTGAGACTAAGTGAGACATGATAAATCTTGTTGGCTACAGAGTCCTCATGAGCTATTATTACATGCCACCCTTTCATATGGCATGGATGGAGAGTTATATTACAGTTTGGCTATGCAGTCCAAACAGATCTAAAAAGTTGACAGATGTCCTTTACTTGCTCAAACATAGAGCAGAAAATCATCTTTAGCTGATTTGTGCATACTGCATATTCCATACTTGTGTTAATGTTGATATGTATGTTACCTTAAAAGTTTGTACGTTTTCAAAAAAAAAAAAAAAAAAGACCAGACACCAATGAAGACAAGTAGCCCAGGTGATGCAGCCTCTCAGAATAAATACCTCTGTTGCAGGTTCCTCAGAAAAATCTTCATTTAGGACAACTTCAAAGCCGATAGCCAAGATGATCCAGTCTCATAGACTACTCTAGCCAGGACTTCAGATAAGACCTGCACTTTCCCATCACAAAGAGACTAGACAACAGCTAGCTCTTCCAGGACTTGACCATCATCCCAGACAACAGGAAGTAATTTAAAGAACATTATGCCCACATTCCAGAGAGGCGGGGTGGGTGATTTTTGGTTGTTCAGTGTGGTGGTGTGGAAGCTGCCCCTACCGAGGGAAGAGCAGTGATCTTACTCTTGACCACTAGGAACTCTCTAATGGAGTCAATTCAGTGGATATCTAATTCCTACTGAGAGAGTAGACACCTGTAGCTAAGATGTGTGTCCTTAAAGAGAACTTTCTTAACAGTACGCTATATGTCAGTAACTTTGCTGTACAGATTAGCAGGCATAAGGACACTGCTAAATAATAAGCCAATCTGGCCTAACAGGAGGAGATTTAGTTAAAAACTATTACAGTCAGGGAGAGAGGGCTGTTGCAAAGGGGAGGTGGGCTCTTGCAATAGAGAGAACACTGCCACCACAGGAGTTAGGCAGAAAGGGGACTCTCTTACAGAAAAGAAGAAACGCATCTGGGAGAGCAGGGTGTGGAGAAATACTCAGACAAAGGGCTGAAAGGGACAGTACATCAGAACGTCCCACTCAGAGACTAGCCTGTTCTCAGGAGAGGCTGTGTGCTGGCTAGCCTGAGGGTGGTCAACATGCAGGGGCTGGGATCTGGAGAAAGGAGAAATGCTAACCAATGTTCGGCTAACAAGCACTTTTAGTTTGTCAGGGAGCAGTAGAATAAGCAGTTCCACCCATCATTTATGAGACCTATAGAGGGATTGCAGAGTCTGGGTAGATTTGCTTTTATATTACTTTTTCTCACAGCTGTGACAAATGCCGGACAGAAACCAATTTAAGGGAGAAAGGATTTGTTTTGGTTCATAAGTTTGGTATAGTCCATCTCAGCAGGGAAGGCGTGGGGCAGGAGTATGAGGAGGCTGGTCACATTATGCCCACAGTCAGGAAGCTTAGGGGAGCTGAGATGCTAGTATTCACCCATTCACTTTCTCTGTTTTGTTTGGTCTGGGACCCCCAGTTCACAGAATGGTGCTGTCCATATTCAGGACGGGTCTTCCCACTGCAGCTGAGTCTCTCTGGAAAGGCACTGACAGTCATAGGTTCGTCTCCTAGATCAAATTGACACCCAAACACATCACTTTCACTGCAGTCAAGTTGACAGTCAAAATCAACTATCACAGCCTTTCTTTTGTCTTATTTAAGCAAATGGGAAAGAGAGATTCTTGTTGGTAAGCTGTTTTCCAGAACACAAGAAAAGCTGGGGTAAGGAAGAGAAGAATTCCTTAAATGCTTACTCTATTTTACAGCATCAAACGATGCAGCTAAACCCTAATATTGTCAACGTGCTCTGAGATGTGAATTGTATCTCTCCAATCTGGGTGACAACTTTCTCTTCTGAGGCAGCACAGGCTTTAGTCCAGGATTGAAGACAGCCCTCTTTTTCTTGAATGCTTAAAACTTTATATTTTTATTTTATTTTATGTGTATGGTGTTTTGCCTATATACACATCTGTGTACCACATCCAGCCGAGGAAGAAGAGGCATCAGATCCCCTGGAACTAGAGTTACAAATGGTTGTGAGCCACCATGTGGGTGCTGGGAATTGAACCTGGATCCTCTGAAAGAGCAGCCAGCATTTTTGTTAAGCTATCTCTCCAGCTCTTTTGACTCTTCTCTTGAAAGGGTTCCCATGCCTGGCTTATCAGAAGCCTGTCTTACACTCTGGAGTCTACCCTAAAGGCCCAGTACCAGACTGAAGGCAGAGGACCCCCCTTTGGAGGGAGAGTTGTAGCCTATGGACAGAGCTCACATTAGTGTTCTGTTCCCAGAGGGCTTTGCTTTTATTTGTAAACTTGTGTTTAAAAGCCCATATCAAGAATATTGATATCAAGAATATCCAATATCAAAGATCTGAATTTAAAAATCCAGATTTCTAATTTTTCTTGAAAAATGGATTCTAAACTGGATAACAAAACCCCAGATAATGAAGGATGATACTCAATGTGTGTTTATGAAAACAGCTATTACTTTGGATGCTGTTGCTTTCATATGGTCAATGTGAAGGGAAGCTGGAGCTTGCCATCTCCTGTCTACTCATCACTATTCACCTGACCTAGTCATTCATTCATGTTTTCTGTGTGTGTATCCATTTCCTGCAGGCAGATATTTCCTCTAGTACCAGCACAGTGAAGAAATCAAATTTTTCTTTCAGAGACTTTGTTAGTCAAGACATCATTTGGGGGAAATCGCATCCAGTTTATGCTGACTCATCTCATAACTTGATGTCATTAACTTAAGGTCTTCTGTGCCCTTAAATACTTACCTGGACATCTTACTTATTTGTGCAAGTGCACCTGCCTCATGACCAACTTAGAGCTTATAAACTGTGAAGACACATGCTACTCAATGCTTGCTATCTCCTATATACCAAGAGAGGCTGTTGGAAGTCATTTGTGGGTATGAGAGGCCTGAGGGAACATTCCCATACTCCTTTCCTTCAGGACACAAAGCTAACTTAACTTGGGACATAAACTTAATTCCTGTAGTTTAACATTTCTAACACGAAGTCTTTGATCTCAGAAGCCCTTGATGTCTGAGGTGTTTCTGGTTTCCCTTCTCAGGATAGGCTTCTCTCTGGCGTCTCCATAGCTTCCTGGGTCTGTTCCTGTTCTTGCTCACCATAGGGTATTATATAGCCTGTTACTGTGCTCCACTTATAGGAGACCCATGACCAGAGCCCCAAGCCTAGTCAGCCTTGGAAGAAAGGTCCAGGGACCCAGCACACGGCCCCCTTCATTCCCACATTAGCCTTTCCCCAGAGCAGTTCCTGGTGAGGCTTAAAACCATGACAGCCTTAGATAGCATATGACAAAATGCAGCACATCAATTTTCCAAGGACATTTCTTTTTCCTGAGCTCTGCCTTCTGTCTCATCTGTACACTAAGTAGCCTCCTATCTCTTGATCACAAAGTCCCTCAACCGCTGCTGCCTCACAGAAGGGTTTTACAGACAGCCGGTCTCTTCTCTCGTCTCCTGGGAACAGACCTAAAAACTACAATCAATTCATTTAGGTAGTTGGTGTACTGCTGTCTCTGCATCATTTCCCAGTGCCCATTCAAATCGAAGTATTTACTCGCCCCAGCCTGAATGGCAGCTTCCTCCAGGCTTTTATACAAGAGAGTGCATGACCTTTGGCCAGCTGGCAAAGGATGTGGTTGCACCCAATCTCTCTATCCAAGGGCAGAGCTTTACTGTGGAGGTTCCCTAGATACCGTCAAGATCTGGGCTTGTGAAGTCCAAGCCAACTCCGCCAAATTCAAGGTCTTCTGGGTACTGGCTGTGTTTTCTCAGCATTCACAGAGCTCCCCCTCGCTCTGTCCTGATGCCTACAGGATGTTTGGTTTTGATTATCTGAGCATTTGTGTGATATGATTTCTGAGGACACGCTAAATCCTACCTACCTATTCTCCGATCTGTTTATTCATGCTTGAAATTGCTTCGACAAGATTTTCATTTACAGTTAAAGTTGTTACGAGTCATAGACAGTTATAGACACACATACAAATCTATCATAGATATTATAAACATGTTCTAATATAAACTTTTCACTTGTTACAGCACATACACACGGAAGTATATAAATCATATCTGTAAAAGAGCCGCTGATATCATAAACACGGACAGACCATTTCCATTCTCAGAGCACTCACCCCGTGTCTTCCTTCCCTTTCTAGTCTTGTTCCTTAGCCCTCACTAATGACTGACAGCAAGACTGTACGTACATTCATTTGCTTTTTTTTCAAGTTGCTGAATAAAATTTTATCTACTTACCTGTACAGCACATTGCTTTGAAATATATTTACAATGTGGAAGGACTAGATGTAGCTAACTAACATGTTCATCACGTGTTCTGTGTTTGTAATCTGCATTTGTCCAGTAACAGTAAATAGGAGTGCCTTGCTGTGTATGTACTGGCATTTGCTGTCTTCTGTGAATGATTCCTTCAAGTCTTTTGCTACTGTTCCCTACAGGGCTTCTACTTTTAATGTAATACATTTTTCAGTGCCTTTAAAGGCAAGTTATTTGTTTTTATTTTTATCTGCATGAGTGTTTTACCTGCATGTATGTGTGTATATCACATATGTGAAGTGCCTGCAGGGGCAGAAGAGGACATTAGGTCCCCTGGAACTGGAGTTACGGATGATTGTGAGCTGACATGTGGGTGCTAGGGACCAAACCTGGGTCCTATGATTGATTGATTGTCTATGTATACATGCTCATATATATATATATATATATATATATATATATATATATATATATATATGTGTGTGTGTGTGTGTGTGTGTGTGTGTGTGTGTGTGTGTGTATGCATGTATTTGTGAATACATATGTGAATGTATATATCAGACTTTTTCTTCCTACCTGCAACTTAACTTTTTATTTTCTTAATAAAATCTTTTAAGTGAACAGAAGTCTTAACTTATTTCCTTATGGTTAATTCCTTGTGCATTCTATTTAAGAAAGTCTTCTGGCTCTAAGAAAAATATTTAAAAATACCATGAAGATGTTTTCCTGTTTTATTTAGAACTGACTTGTGTATGGTGTAAGGTAGGAATCAAGTTTAACTTTTTAAACCATATGTTGTTCAGCAATTTCTCCCAAATTGAATGATTTATTTTTATTTTTAAAGATTTTTTTCATATGTATATGTGCATGCGTGTGTGTGTGTGTGTGTGTGTGTGTGTGTGTGTGTGTGTGTGTGAGACCAGGTGTTGGAGGAGGCCAGAAGGGGGCACTGGATCCTTTGGAGCTGTAGTCACAGATAGTTGGCAGTTGCCTGATGTGGGTGCTGGGAACTGAACTCAGGTCCATTGTAAAAGCAGTATGCAGTCTCAACCACTGAGACTTCAGCCCCAATTTCTCCCAAATTGAAATGTTCCACTCTGGAGGGAACTCAAGTCTGTAAGTTCTGAAGGAAGGCTCGTTAAGGCTCAGGCAGTAAACAACTCCCAAGTCTCAAGAAGTCCCTGAAACTTATCAGGTTCACAAAGCCTCTCTCTCCTTGAGGCTATATACTGCCAAGGAGAGGGGATGCTGACCTCCTGATCTGCCTGTAAGTTGTGCAGAGAGCTCCAGGATTCTTGCTTTCAGGAGTCATCACCCATGCTGGGGCGAGCTTTTAATGATGCAGCTGTCTTTGGGCTGACTGTGCTCCTGCAAGTAACCCCTCACCCATCTCCCCTAAGTGACTCTGTAAACTCACTGGATCACTGAGCTGGACTTTGGTGGTATTGTTATTTTGATCTGTCATTGGTTCCCTATCTGGAATGAGTAGCAGGGGTGAGTATTATGTTTCCCCAGAAAATAAGTCTCACACAATATTATTTTATTCAGTTGACCCAGAACTATTTATTAATAGTTCTGCTGTTAACCACAGGACTATGTATGTATTCATCTATTTCTGGGCCATACTTGAGAAGCAGTTAATAGTTAAACTTATTCTCTGTTGGTATTTGGATTCTTTTCTCAAGGAGAACTTATTATAGTCACTATTGTCAAGGCATCATTTCATCTGAATCACTTCATTTTAAACACCATCAATCCTTGTAATACAGTTATTCATATTATTCCATTTTATTGGTAAGGAAATTAAGACTTAGAGAGTGAAATAATTTGCCAGAGTTGCCTAGCTTGTGAGTGGCAGGAACATGACTCCAGGGAAATTCTAGTTGACTGTGAAGTCAGAGAAGCTTTTGATAGGGGAAGACAGTCATGATATTATGCTCACAGGAGAGAGATGGAGAGGAGAAGGGCTCTACAAGAAGACAGGCTGGAGAGAAGGTTCTGTGGTGAAGAGCATATAGTGGGTTTGGTTCCCAGTATGCACATGGCAGATCTTAACAGTCTGTAACTCCAGTGTCAAGTGTTCTGATGCCATCTCTGGGGACTGCATGCATGTGATGTACATACATGGAGGCAAAACCATCATACGCATAAAATAAAAATGAGTTAAAAATCCTTAGAAAAGAATAAAGAGATAGAGAATGCCTAAATAAAAGTATGAAAATGTCAAAGTTTTTCACAGAAGATGTATTTTATCATTTTTGTGTGCTTTGCTAGCATTTCAAATTCACCCGAAGCAAATTTATTTTTTCATCGAGGAAACGTTTTTTTTTTTTTGTTTGTTTGGTTGGTTGGTTTTTTAAAATAACTCTCCTAGGCTCCATTAGAATGCTTACAATCCTTCAATCTTCTCAGCTTTAGATACACCTTTCGTTCCGCTATCCATCATCATGTGTACTCAACTGGCCACAACTTCTACCATTATTCCTTCAACTACTAAATTATTTCTCTCAGTTCCCAACACTGCCTGCCATATGTTCTGACAAACTCCTCACTGTCCCCCTGCCTCCTGTTTTTCTGCATTCTGTTAAATAGATAATATATTATTAAAACACTACACGTAGTGTCTCCTTTTCAAAACAACAGCAAACACTTATTAACCCTTACTACGAGCCAGGAATGACATTGGACCCTTTAAATACAATATCTAAGCTGGTTTTCACATCCTTGCCCAGCTAAAATACCACCCTGTATTTTATCCTCTCCTTTAGCACTAACCAAATGCCAAAGGCTAGCATTCAAGAACATTCTAAATCTGCCCTCAAGTTCTCTCTTTCTTTACTCATGGTGTCTCTTCACAGCAATAGAATGTAAGACACCATCTCTCCAACATATGCTTTGTTTTATGCATGAGAGAAAGAAGCACAGATTTGACTCTGCAAGTTGATAAAGGTTTGGAGCTGGGCAGCACTGTCCTTCACTACTCCTTTTTAAAAATTCTGCATTCATGGTCGGTATTAAAAACATAACTTGATATTTCACCACCACCACCATCACCCATCTTCTCTCACCATTATCTAATACGTGCCATAGCATTTTGTTACATAACATCAATGCACATTTACATTTTTGTAAACATCAATAACACAGCTTAAAGCCTGGGACTCATATGTTTCCATATACCATACACTTATGGTATGTGATCAAATACATTAATTTTATTATTTTATATGCTCTGTCTTTCTAGCTAGCCAGACTTTGAGATAAAGGAATGATTTTTACATATCTGTATTCCCAACGACTGTCCTGCCCAGAGCAAGTACTTAATGGGTGTTTGTATCATTTAATATTGAATTGTAATTGCTTACTTGACATTTTCCATCAGGTAGGTTTTATGTCCTGTGTTGTTTCAAATTCAGATTATGTAATCTATCTATAACATATATTTTGTATTTAATGTCTCCAGTACCTGCTGACCTCAAAGCAAAAAAGGAAACCTTTGGTTGAATGGGAACTAGAAACGCATATCAAATCAGAAGCTACTTCCCACAGAATCGTGAGCTGAGGGATAGGAGCTAAACTGTGTAGGAAGGACAGGGCTGCCCAGCTCCAAACCTTTATCAACTTGCAGAGTCGGATCTGTGCTTCTTTCCTCACGGGTAAACAAAAGCACATGTTGAAGAGATGGTGTTTTACTTTCTATTGCTGCAAAGAGACACCATGAGCAAGGCAACTTATAAAGGAAAGCAACTGTAAGGCAACTTATAAAAGAAAGAAACTGTAAGGCTTGCTTACAGTTTCAGAGGGGGAACTCATGACCATCATGGTGGGGAACTTGGTGGCAGACAGTCATGGTTCTGGACCAGTAGCTGAGAGCTTACAACAGATCCACAAGTTACAGGATGCAGGTAGAGGGTAGATAGAGATGATAGATAGATAGATAGATAGATAGATAGATAGATAGATAGATAGATAGATGAATGGAGAGATAGATAGATAGATAGCCAGCCTCTGGATTTTTGAAACCTCAAAGCCCACTATAGTGACACACCTCCTCCAATAAGGCCACAGCTACTCCATCAAGGTCACACCTCGTAATCCTTCCCAAACATTTCAATAAATGGGGAACAAGCGTTCAAATGTATGAGTCTCTATTCTCATTCAAAACCACCACATTTGGCAAAGCTGTTGAAAGGCTTGCTGCTCTTTCAGAGGACCAGAGTTTGGTTCCCAGTACCCACAATAGTTGGCCCACACCACTCTGAACTACTGTTCCGGGGCTTCCTACACAGAGTTCTGTCCTCCACATGTAATGTAATATAGAGAATCAGGCACATACACACACACACACACACACACACACACACACAAATTAAAAATTTAAATTTAAATGTGAGGGCTACAACATTGGCACAGAGTTGTTAGAAAAGCAAAATTAAGTATCAAATAAAAGATGCTAAAAAAGAAACAAAAATGCTAATATATGTCGAATACTGTATAAAGGAGTTGGGTATAAGGTGTAGATGTTCTTGACTTTATTAGTAATAAATAAAATAACAGAATATTTGTTTTTTAGATATTTATCAAAAATGGCTGCTTCAAAAAATAATTCAATGTATTATAATAGTGAAGTATGAGGCTTCCTGTTGTCTTTAGTTTCTTAAGGAAATATTTTTGTCGCAGTATAGTTCAAATGCATCTTGAAATACATGAATTTGTAATCATGGAACTAACAAGATCACACCCACTGCTCTGGGTAAATCAGGATGTATCTGCAATTTACTGCCAGGAATGAAAAGAAGTCTGGTACTGACTGACAGGGATATTGTTATCTACTGTTTAGGACTAAAGATGTAAAAAGTAATGTGTATTAAGTGCTAGACTTTTTCTTAAAATGGGCCTGATGTGAAAGCCAGAGGCTTACCAGTCATATTCAACGAATGTCTTAGTAGCTCCTGTGATTTCAAAGACACGATGTTGGGTGCGAAGGCTGAGATAAATAATTGCTGCTCCTGGAGGGAGACAAGATCTGAACCCAGTGGAAAGGGGAGTGGGACGTCACGGTGTGGGACAAGCAAAATGCAGGAATAACTTGTGGGACTTAAAATAATTTAATTTTGCTTTTTTTTTTTTTTTTTAATCTATTTTGGATGCCCTTTTGCACGTGCCAGGTCGCTTATTGGCCGAGAATCCGCCACCCTGTGAAATCTTTCCCATTCCTGCTTTCTTTCTTTCCTCGCCAACTCGATTTCTTCAGCCGCCAGCACTGCATTTGGAACAGTATCTATTGTGTGGGTGGCGGAACGGGGAGAAGCTATTTTTGTTCTAATTATGAGCACTGTTTTCCTAGGGGAAGAGGAGGGTAATAAGGCAGATCTGAGGCTGAGCCGTTTGCTGGGCAAGGATGCTCGGTGGAGGCGTTACTAAGGTTACTAGAGAAAGGACCGCAGGCGACAGGCAGGGCTTTTTCTATAGCAAGATATATTTTCCAATGAAGGACGTGGGCTGGGCTGCGGGCAGTGCCACATTGTACTACATGCTGGAGTCCCCAGAGGGAAAGGGAGGTGGCCTAGGGGGAAAATGAGGGACCAAACCAGGCAGCCTCCACTTCCTCTTTCGGGCTTTTTCTTCCGCCATCCTTGTTTCCCCCCCGAGCCTTTTTGGTTGCAGCACCGGGTCAGAGCGCTGGAGATCGGTGCCTTGTAGATGTGACACGCCTCCGAGCCGGCCGGAAGCTGCTCCCAGGCGGTACCCGTAGGGACAGGCGTGCGGCGGGCGGTGGCGGTGTGCGGGCGGCGGCGCTGTGCGGCTCGGTAGGACCGGCGAAGACCTGCAGCGGCTCGCTGAGGCCGTGGGTCGCCGTTGCAGCTGCCGCGACTCTTGGGGCGAACCTGGCAGGCAGAGAGGAGCGGAAGGGAAGGGGTGTGTGTAAGGAGGGCCGTGGGCGTATTGGGTGTTGGAGAGGACTTTGAAATTCGTTCCTCAGAGTGGTTGGTTGTAATTTCTATTGACAGATTCTGGGAGCAAATGATGCGCCCCGTTCTCGATATTTTCTTAACTCCATTCGGTTGATAGCATGATTTGACTGAGAGCTTTTTAGTGAAGCTACCGTGTTAAGGTAGCTCATAGGATCGGGGAAGCTGCCAGAGGAAAAATAAATGGGGGAGTTGGAGCAGGGAAGTGATGTCGGGAATGAGGGATCGAGATGATCTACTAGTTCATATTTACAGGGTTTACTGTACCAGATACTGTCCCAAACCCTTTAAGCTTGGTGGCTCATTTACTCCTGCGAGGTCTGACCTCCTGTTAATCTTTACGTAAGTGGGGAAGCTGAGGCCCAGAGAGATCAAGGAACACTTAAAAAAAAAAAAAAAAAAAAAAAAAAAAAAAAAGAAAGTAAAGAAAAAAGAAAGAAAGATAAATGAAAAGCATCTGTGCCAGACTTTGAATTCTGCTAAAGTCCCAGGCTCCATAGTATGGTTTCCCATCATCAAAATCAGAAGAAAGAGGTTGTAGGATTAGAGTGTAGTTTAATTTGAACAGCTGTGATAAGATGTTGGCCTGCTAAAAATTGTGACGTCTTGAGGTATAAGGCAGTGATAGATGTCAGCCAGGAAAGGTGGGAAACCGTGGTCCGCAAACCTGTATCTCCAAACGTGGCTGTGGTCTTCTCTTTAGCAGTTGGTGGGGTAGGGAAGAGAGATATAAACACACACACCCCTAAGTTTGAAAGTGGAATTACAGAGACTCATAGAATTCAACGATTTGACATAGCTACCTCATTTAACAGGTGAATAATGCCCCAAGAGATGGAGGGACAAAAGGAAGGCAGTCAAGAATGGAAGCATTGCCCTAGCTGGATTTGCCTATACAAATGCTAAAGTTCATGCCACTGTACCTGGACTGGCTCCTTTCAGCTCTAATGCTATTAATGTGTGGCCAAAGTTCTGTGCACCTGCTGACAAAAATATTAAACCAAAAATACCTGGACTGGCTCCTTTCAGCCTCAGGAATTGAATATTGATGACATACAATAGTGAAATAAACCCATCTGTACCCCTGCCCGTGAGTGTTCCAGGTTCTGAATAATGCGGGAATCAGATGTCTTTTCAGATTGAGGGAAGATTGTTAATCAGTCGACAGTGTACTGTTTACAAACACTAATTCTTGTAAGTTGTGCCTAATCATATTCCCAAGAGATGATTGAAACTGGGGCCTTAGAATCAGGTAGCTCAGTTTAGTTTTTGCTTTGTAAAATTGATTTTGCCCTTGACTCTTCTCATTCCTAAAACATAAGTACTTGTTTTTAACTTGAAAAGTCATAAGCATTGTTTGTAAAGTACTTAGCACGGTGTCTACGACAGTGATTATATTGTTTAATTCATTGCTTAATAAGAGTGACACTTTAGAAATGCATCTTCTGGCAATTTCTTCGTTGTTCAACCATCACAGAGTATATTTACTCAGTGGTACAGCAATCACACACACCACGGACAGCCTGAAAACTAGTATCTCTCTAGGCTATAAACCTATGCATCACGTTATTGTAATTATTACTTAGATAATTGTAATATAGTGGAATTTGCACATTAGGCATATCTACACATATAAAATGTGTGGTTGAAGTACTGGGCAGTAATTTCTCACCTTTATAAATATTTTCAGTGGTCTGTCAATGGCTGAAGCATCTTTAGGAGTTAAACTACACAGTAACTTATGAGTCAAATGAAAGTGATGCATTACTGCCCCTTGCATACAGCCACTTTGCAGCATCCAGGCTTAGGTTTCACTGGGGAAAAGGCCAGTGTTTAACTTCTTTAACAGCAATTAAACATAGAAAACATTTGTGCACTTCTAAACTATCAGTCCATTATTTCAAAGGGAGTGCAAGTTGTAGATGGCTGTATAGCCCTAGACCGCGGTCTTCCTACCTTGTCTTATAAACTTTGTGCTCTTTGAGATCACTTAGTTTGCACGCTTGTGTTTCCAGAATATTGGACAGCTCAGGGTCTTCACAGCTGACTTTGTGCTCCTTTACAGATGCATGGGCATGGAGGTTATGACTCTGATTTTAGTGATGATGAGCAAGGTGGAGAATCCAGCAAGAAGAAGAAGAAGTAAGTCTTTATTGGTCCTTAGTTCACATTATTTCTAGATTGATAAGAGGTATAAGTAAATAATATTGAAAGGTTTGGGATTGAGTTTGCATATGGAAACAACTGCTGTAGCAAGTGAGGTTGTATTCCTTACACTAATAAATGGATTTAAAATTGGAGATAGTTGTGGGAAAAATGAAGTTTTGTTGGGAAGGGGTTTATTGAAAGGGATGGTGGGAAAAGGAAAGATTTCTTTATTGCTTGTGGTTTTTTTTGTTTTTTTTTTTCATTTGTTAGACTGTGTGTCTGCAAATGTCACAGCTCAAGGGGGGTTTAGTTGATAGTGCTTGCTTTTCAAGTGAGGTCCGTGTGGAGGATGCATTGTAATTCAGAACACTTGTGATGTTTACTTGAATGAGCAGGTCATGGAGGGAACTCATGGGAAATTCAGTTGAATTGGGGGACGAAGATCCTCAAGCACAAAAGCCTGGATGTCACAAGGAGGACATATTCTTTTGTTGTCTTTTCTGTTTTCTGAGACAGGGTTGTATTATGTAGTTGAAGCTGGCCTGGAATTCCCTATATGGCCCAGGCTGTCCTAAACTCACAATCTTATCTTAGCATCTCAAGTGCTGGGAATCCAGGTGTGAACTGTTGCCATGTCCACTGAAGGCTACATCCTCACCCAGATGCTGTGTTTAGAGGCATTGTTCTTAGCTTTCTGTGCTGAGAAACTTCCTATGCATTGACATCAGAGTGCTTGACTTGTTCTGATGGAACTTAGAGGAATTGGTTTATTACTCCACAGTAAGAATAATATGTCAGGTTTGCTAACTAGGACTGAATATTTTATGAGATCATCAGTCTTCATGAATAACAAAAAGAATAATAATTATTATAAAATATTATAACAATGTAAATTCTCTAGATTTTCGTTAAGAAACATTACTTTCTGGTCTGAGGATGTAATTAAGTTGGTAGAATGCTTGCCTAGACTACATGAAGTCCCAGGTCCAGTCCCGAAGAATAGAATTTGAGCAAATTTAGTTTTGTACTTACAGTCTAGGGTTCTGTTTATATCTATAAGGCTCATCATTTGTGGTCAGTGTCCTGTATAGTCAACCTTTCTTTTCCATATTTATTTAATTGTTAGATCTTCATGATTACTACTTAACAGATAAATAAGATTAGGGTGGTAAATGATTGAGTCATGAACTGAACTAGGACCTTCTTAGAAACAGCCATTTTGGCTTTTCCATTTTATAAGTATTAAATAGAATTATGGTGCAAAATGTCAGCGAATTTATTAAAATTAAGTCTTTAATTCTTTGAACTGATGTGTATGGTGATATTTTATTTGTACTGAAATATGATTTATTTGTATGTTAATAAAATTGCCTTGGTGTCAGAGCAAGCCATAGCAGAAGCTGGGCAGTGGTAGTGTTGCACACCTTTAATCCCAGCACTTGGGAGGCAGAGCTAGGCAGGATCTCTGTGTGTTCAAGGATACAGCCAGCATGGCAACACATACCTTTAATCTCAATACCAACCATAGAAGACCTGGAGGCCTGTACAGACAGGCAGTGATGAGGAGGTCATGTGGTTGGGTTTATAACCAATGAGAAGGCAGAACAGAAAGTCTATAAACAAGAGAAAAAAACAGGAAGTAGGCCTCTTGCAAAGAGGAAAGACAACAGCAGCAGTGAAGAGTAAGGTTTTCAGCTCTCAGCTATTGCTCTGACCTCTTGGCTATTAACTCTGTATTTGGCTCTGTTTATTTAACAAGACGGTTACATCTACAGATGTGCTAAGTTGCTTTTCTTGTTGTGAACCAGTGCCGGAGAAGAATCAACTGTAAGGTTGGTTTTGGCTCAGGATTTAAGAAAGGGTAAAGTCAGGGGAAACACCTGGAGACGGGAGCAGGAAGGGGTACAGTCAGGAAACACCTGGAGACGGGAGCAGGAAGGGGTACAGTCAGGAAACATCTGGAGACGGGAGCAGGAAGGGGTACAGTCAGGAAACATTTGGAGACAGGAGCGTGAAGGGTACAGTCAGAAAACACCTGGAGACGGGAGCAGGAAGGGTATAGTGAGGAAACATCTGGAGACGGGAGCAGGAAGTAGCTGGTACAGTGTACCAACAGCAGTAATGAAGTGAGGCCCAGGTTATGAAACCACAATCCATCTGCAGTGATCCACTTCCTGCAGCAAGACCCCTCCTTGCTAAAACAGCATGGCCAGCTGGGGACCAAGTGTTCAGTTGTAGTTATAGGAACCTTTTTGCCTTAAAATGCCACAGCTGAGGTGCAATTCACTGGTGGAATATTGCTGAGCAATCATGAACATATGAAAAGTGAGTCTGTATCCTTCAAGAAAAATGAACTGTTTTAATAATTTTTCTTCTTAATACACTAGGACAGTCGAAGATCAGTTGCTGCTTACAAAACCATTTCAAAAAGAAAAACATGGAAAGGTGGTCCATAAGCAAGTCGCCGCGGACCTGCTGGACAGGTGTGGTTTTTTTGGTGTAGAACATCCTTGGTTTAAGCTGGTTTATAATCTTGGGACAAGGGGACTTCATTATGTTAATGAAGTATGGATATTTGAATTTACTTAAACTTTTTTTTAACAGGGAAGAAGCAAAAAATAGAAGGTTTCATCTCATAGCTATGGATGCTGTATCCTTTTTATAGTCCTGTTTTTATAACTAATAGAATATTTCAAAATCTGCTTGTTAACCGATTGTGTTTTTTAGTTTTTAAAAATGAAAATCTTGTCAAGTCAGATAGACCAGTTTTATATTTACAGGTTAGTAATCATTGCTATAGATATTTACTGTTTATATTTTTAGGTATAATTCTCTGTTGCTAATCTATAGGGAAAATTTAGAGTAAATTAATGAAAAGTACTAGTTTTGTTCTATAAATAGACTTAAAAAGTCCAGGAACTTACACATGTTCAAGCCTCTTCTTGTCAGGCTTTCCAAATTTCCCTTTCCTGGTCTTGTCTTCTGTAGTGTCATTTTAATTTATTCCCTCTCACCTGGTTCTTGACTATTTATAATTTTCCGCAAAACTTCTGTTTTAAAATGAAACCTCCCTGAGTGCCATCCCTGGCCCGCTGTCACTCTGTGCCTCAGGTCCGACTGGCTCACGGCACTGCTAGGCCGCCATCACACTGCCGCGGGGCAGGAGAGGGCAGGAGAGGGCAGGAGAGGCCTGAGGCGCTTGTGTGTCTGCTCCTGGGCAGGACTGGGGGAAGGAAGCATCACACTAGAGTCACATTGCTCACTTTTGTGTCGATCCTTCAGGTTGTTGTGTCCTACATCTTTGGTTTTTAATCTCTTACTTTCTAACCCATTGGAAGCTTGGATTCACTTCCAAATGGGTCTTATCTCATAAACATTTAAACATATGGTCTATCTACCATCTCTGACATCTTCATTGAAGGTGTTGGGGCACCTAGTGACAATGAAGGTATAGGTGCTATTTTTTCTGGCATGGATGTTGTTGTTGTTGTTGTTTTTCTTGGTTGTTTAGCTACAGTGGAGTAGTTATGTTAAAAATTAGTGGTCTTGCTGGGTGGTGCTCACCTTCAGTCCCAGCATTCAGGAGGCAGAGGCAGGCAAATCTCTGGATTTGAGGCCAGCATGGTCTATATAGCAAGCTCCAAGCCACCCCAGGGCTACATAGTGGGACCCTGTCTCAGAACAAAACAGTCAGTGATCCTCCTGGAATGACTCTTGGCCTTTTAAAGGTCAGGGAGAGCAGACTGTTGTTAGGAAAATCAGGCTGGTGGTGAGGGAGATCAGGCTGTTGGGGAGAGCAAGCTGTTGGTGGGAGAGAGCAGGCTGTTTGTTGGTGAGGGAGAACAGGTTGTTCGGGAGATCAGGTTGTTGGTGAGGGAGGACCGGCTGTTGGTGAGGGAGGGCCGGCTGTTGGTGAGGGAGGGCTGGCTGTTGGTGAGGAGGAACAGGTTATTCAGGAGATCAGGCTATTGGTGAGGGAGATCAGGCTGTTGGTGAGGGAGATCAGGCTCTGGGTGAGGGAGAGCAGGCTGTTGGTGAGGGAGAGCAGGCTGTTGGTGAGGGAGAGCAGGCTGTTGGTGAGGGAGATCAGGCTGTTGGTGAGGGAGATCAGGCTGTTGGTGAGGGAGATCAGGCTGTTGGTGAGGGAGATCAGGCTCTGGGTGAGGGAGAGCAGGCTCTGGGTGAGGGAGAGCAGGCTCTGGGTGAGGGAGATCAGGCTGTTGGTGAGGGAGATCAGGCTGTTGGTGAGGGAGATCAGGCTCTGGGTGAGGGAGAGAGGCTGTTGGTGAGGGAGATCAGGCTGTTGGTGAGGGAGATCGGGCTCTGGGTGAGGGAGAGCAGGCTCTGGGTGAGGGAGAGCAGGCTGTTGGTGAGGGAGATCAGGCTCTGGGTGAGGGAGATCAGGCTCTGGGTGAGGGAGAGCAGGCTCTGGGTGAGGGAGAGCAGGCTGTTGGTGAGGAAGAGCAGGCTGTTGGTGAGGGAGATCAGGCTGTTGGTGAGGGATAGCAGGCTGTTGGTGAGGGAGAACAGGTTGTTAGGGAGATCAGGCTCTGGGTGAGGGAGAGAGGCTGTTGGTGAGGGAGAGCAGGCTGTTGGTGAGGGAGAACAGGTTGTTAGGGAGATCAGGCTGTTGGTGAGGGAGAGCAGGCTGTTGGTGAGGGAGAGCAGGCTGTTGTAATTGTTTCAGTCTGTGCTTATTAGTGTTTCCAAGTTGCTAGCCTCATCTCCAAATGTGGGGTAGATGAGGCAAAAAGAAAGCTTAGGGAATGTAGTTCAAAATAAGGACAATCCTGGTGTTCCTGTCAGTCACCACCTTTCGCAAGCTTGTATTAGTATTTATATATAATGCCCCAAATTGGAGCTGTTAGTGTCAGGAATCGGGAGGAGAACGCCTTGGAAGCTAAGCTCCGCTGACATGTTTGCTGAGGAGAAGTTGTGCTGACCACGGCCCTGCTTGTTACCTCTCACTGCCGTATGTTACACTAGCAGAGCTGAGCAGTGACAGCAGAGACATGAGGTTGCAAAGCCTGCAAAATTGGTCCCCTAGCTCTTTATGGAACAAATTAGCTGCTCTAATAGATGCCCATTTAGTGGTAGTTGAAGAATTTGAACCCAGGCCTTGAGGTATTTGGGCTTTCCCCCCTCAATTTCATGCTCTGATTAAGTATTCTGATTAGAGAATACATTCTGATCAGTGAAATCACTGTGTCCTTAAGCATGTGATCACAGAAGTTGAGACAGCTCAGTTTGCACTTGCTTGAGTGTGGAGAGTGTTGCCAAGGTTTTAAAAATAAACATTAAATGTTCACATATCTTGTTATAGTGCATGGAAATAAAATGATTTTGTGGATTCTTTGAATATTAAAGTTAAAAAAAAAAAAAAACTTACCGTGATTGATTTATTTCCTCTCTTTTCTTCTTGAGACGATGTCTCACTCTGTGGCGCAGGCCGGAGCTCTTGCTGCTCCTGCAGCCCCAGCCTCCTGAATGCTGGCATTATGGGTGTCAGCCACCATGTCTGCCCTTCTGATTTTTGTTTGCTTTTGAAACCTTAATTTTGGTGGCACTTAATTTTATGAACGTTACACCTTATTTTATATGCTTTATAATTAACTATTACATTGTGTAATAATGAACATTAAATTCTACTTTTCCCCTGTAATTTAGAAGCCACAATTTCTTTATTTGTAATATTATTAGACTGGATGAGAGAATGAGGTTGTGTGCAGTCTAGAAACAGAACAGAAAGCTTCCTCTTCCCCCTGATGGTTGGACACTTTTATCACAAGAATAATGTATGCATGAAGATTCCAAACATTACAAATAATATGTACTTGAAATGTTTTCAAGCAGAAAGTAAAAGTCTACCATACAGTTGTCTGTCATGATTTACACATTTAAAAATGCTAGACAGACTCATACCGTACTTTCTTTTCATTTAGTAATATATTGCAATGGAACAACTCTTGAATAGTTATAAAAATCCTTAATGTTTTGCATTTCAGTATCAAAGGCACACAAAATTTGTAAATGACTATATTTTGTACTATGGTGGCAAAAGGGAGGACTTTAAGCGCCTGGGGTAAGTATTGTGAAGTTTACATGGGATGTAGGGCAAGTGTGGATGGTTTTCTAGGATCTCTGTTACATGTTCCTTGGCAGCAGGCTTCAGGTAGCTTCCTCACTGTTGAGCTGATATGATGCGGGAAATAACAGTATGTGTGAGAAATACTCTTGTGTCTTGTTGACAAGGATCTTTGAAACAATGGCATGTTTAAACTGTAGTATCAGGATTGCTTTTGCAAAAATAAGGCAATGTCCAAAAGACTCTCCAAACACTGTAGGCTATTGCTGTTGCTCTTGGTTGAAGATAAGTCCCTACTGCTGAAAATACAAGATTCTTAGGACATATGATCCAGAAAAGGATCTGAAAGCTTCCTTCCTAAGCCTCGCTTCCATGGTAGCAGAAGGAGCCATGCAAGTTTCCAAAGGAGGGAAGCAACCAATAATTACATACATTCACGTGTGTGTGTGTGTGTGTGTGTGTGTGTGTGTGTGTGTGTGCCTAACAATTGAAAAAGTGGCCATGGATTTGAATGAGAGCAGTGGGGAGGGTATGTGAGAGGGGCTGGAGTCGGGAAAGGGAAGATTAGAAGTGATGTAATTCTACTCATAATCTCAAAAAGTAAAAACATTAATAAAGTAAGGCAAACAAAAACTTCACTTTGGAATTTCCCACACATGAAAATTCTTCCTGTGTTCCTCCAGCTCTTGGTCTGGCATGAATTTCCCTCTGTGTAATTTTTGAGTAGGTAGGGCCCTAAAGACTTTAGCGCACTGTCTTAGTGATCCCAATTTCATCTCCCCTGTCCACTGAGCCCATACTGCTCAAAAGTTTACTCTGCTTCCAAACTGAGCACCTTCATTTCTCCCCCTCCTCTGCTGGTCTTCCTAGGAAGCTGCTGAAATGATGTGCCATTGCACATTATTGAGAGTTACTTACTTGGGTCTCTTCTGAAACATTTCCATTCTCATTTTCTCACTCAGAGTCCATTCAGCTTCCTCATCCTTGCTTCGGCAACATAGCACCATGTGTCTAGTTAGGCCACCTTAGAAGTGAAAGAACTTGTTTCTCTACTGAACTTGCTCCTTTCTTGTTCTTTTCCCAAAATAGCTTCTGAAAATACTGAAATCGTTTTAAATAAAAATTTCCAAATAGAAATGTACTTTTTAATTTATATTTTATTCAAGTTTTCAAAATTTTCAGCACTGTTTAATCTAAATCTGACTAATTTATTTTTATACTCAATTAAAATTATTTTCTAGGGAGAATGATAAGACAGACCTGGATGTTATACGAGAAAACCATAGGTTCCTATGGAACGAGGAGGATGAAGAAGCTATGACTTGGTAACTTTATTACATTTTATTTAGTTTGTGTGTACGTAGAGGTCAAAGGACAACTTGAAGAGTTGGTTCTCTTCTTTCTCTGTGGCTCCCAGAGTTCAACTCAGGTCATCAGCGTTGGTGGCAGGACACTTCACTTGTTAAACTGTCTTGCCTGTCTGATGGCCTGGAAATTTCAGCCATTAGCTGTAGATGTAACAGTCTTATTAAATAAGAAACACAGAGCCAAATGCAGAGTTAAAAGCCCAAGAGGTCAGAGCAGTAGCTAAGAGCTGATACTAAAAAAAAAAAAAACCTTTCTTACCCTTCGCTGCCGCTGTCCTCCTTCCCTTTAGAAAGAGACCTACTTCCTGTGTATCTTTTTATTGACTTTCTGTTCTGCCTTCTCATTGGTTGTAAACCCAACCACATGACCTCCTCATCACCTCCTGTCTATACAGACCTCCAGGTCTCTATGGTTGGTATTGAGATTAAAGGCGTGTGTCTCCATGCTGGCTGTATCCTTGAACACACAGAGATCTGCCTGTCATGTGATTGGGATTAAAGGTGTGTGCCACCACCGCCTGGCTTCTGCTATGGCTTGCTGTTAGCTCTGACCCCCAGGCAACTTTATTAACATACAAATAAAATCACATTTCAGTACAAATAAAATATCGTCATAATTGCCTCTGATGAAGCAGATGTTTTAGTTTTGTCTTTCTTATTCTGTTTTCTCCTTTATTATCATTTATTGAAGATGTTACTATTTTTATTTACATGTGTGAGTATGTGTCTGTGTGTGTATATACCACCTGTATGTGGGAACCCGTGGAGGCCAGAAGAGGGCACCTGATTCCTGGATCTGGAATTACAGATGGTTGTGAGCCACCCAGCATGGGTGCTGGGAACTGAACTGAGGTCTCCTGAAGAACAGCACATGTTCTCAATCACTGAGGCATCCCTCCAGCACTGGTCACTGGTGTCTTATCCATGGCATTCAGCTCTTTATAGAACAGCTTCTGAATCAAGGTTAGAACAACTTACATTTAGGACTCTTGATTTTGGTTTGCTTCCTTGGCTAATCTTAGGCAGTTTTAATTAGCTTCTAATTGTTTGACCTCATCTTCAGACATTCTATTGTTTGTTGTCTTATAATTAGCTATTGTATGTTTCTTATAAAATGTTTTGAATATTTTGGGAAAAAGAATCATGAAAGTGGTTTTCAAGTCCAGACATCACAAAGAGTAATAAATGAAGAGTAATTCTATTTCTCATTTCTTCAGTTTCTGATAGAGACACCATTAACATTTCATCTCCAGATAGTCAGCACATCTGTCTTTATTAGGCCTCTTTTAACATTAATATTTACATCATTTATGTTACCTATTTGATAACGCTTCAAAGTAACAAACTGTAGTTGAATTTTTAAATGTATAATGCATACTCTTTATGGATTTAGGGAGAAGAGACTTGCAAAGAAATACTATGATAAATTATTCAAGGAATACTGCATAGCCGATCTCAGTAGATACAAAGAAAATAAGGTATGCCCTATGAATATTTATATAGCTGGAGCTCTAAATGTTCAAGTAGAGCATTAATTTTTATTAACCACCATGACCCACATTATTCTTTCATGGCACTGATTTGAATCTTTTTTCTTGCACTTTGGAATATCATTTTGACTGCTTAACTTCTGCAGTCATAGGGCTTACAAAGGGTCTATGGAATTTATGAAGGATGGGGTGCTTTTTGTTTGTGAGATCAGCCATAAAAAGTCTAAATTTATACACAGCTAGCAACTGGTCCATCCAGGCTCTCATCTTGAGCCTCTAGTGACTTAAGCACTGTAGAATGATGTCTCATTTCACAGATCATGTTTGAAATGAATGGTTTGATTGATTGCCAATTATGGAGTGGCAGATGTACTTCTGTTACATAAACATTTCTAGTTTGGTATAATTAACTTTCAGTTGGTGCTAATTAGTAGTTGCAGATTCCCAATCCTGCTTTACATCTTTAGTTAATATTAAAGCTATTTTTATTCCTAGCTCAACTTCTACAGGAACTAGAAATGGTAATCCAGGAAAGGATGGTCTCAGTTGGAAATGTGAAAAGAAGGAATGTGTGTATGGGTCGTGCATATTTCTGTTCTACTAAGAAAACACTCTATTTATAAACAGCTACCTTAAAAGAAATGCTAAGGATTTCTTTTTCATTTAGTTTGATCTCTTTAGTGGTTTTAGTTTGTGAGTTGTTTTCTAGGTCTGTACAGATAGTAGCAATAATTACTTTGCATAATAATCCTGTGAATCTATGTGGTTGCTGGAGCCCAGAGGTTTCTCACTTCTTGCACATTAGTTGTGAATGCTGTTGCATAGCTCTTGAACTCTCAGCAGCTGTGATTAAATGAGTGCTTAATTAGTATATTTGTTAAATAGATTAATGAACAAAAGAAAAGGTTTGGGAAACTCTTGCTAGTAACATGTATGCTGTGCCTGTGGAGGCCAGAGATGTCAGATCCCCTGAATGGGAGTTGCAAGCAATTATGAGCCACCACATGGGTACTGGGAGTTGAACCTTGTTCTCTGTAATAGCATCCAGTGCTCTTAAGCACTAAGCCATCTCTCAAGCCCCTAGATTCTTTTTTAGTGCCATGATTCTACAGGGTTATGAACATATTGAAGTGCTGTCCTTTGCCATAACCACAACCCCTTTTCAGTATCGTGTACCATGGCATATGACACAAATGTAGGTATTTTCCTGCCTTGACGCCTGTAACTTTTAGGGTATTTTAAAAGTCGTTTTTAACAGAGGTTGGTAATTGTTCAGAGGTATTTTCAAATTCCTGTAAAAAGAAAAAAAAAGCCATTACACTGAGGATTAGTTTTGTTTTTCAGGCTGAAAATGTCATCATCCTTGGCTTTATATTTGATGTGAATATATATGTAATTTAAATTTTGTACTTCCATTTATTTTCATACCAGTTTGGATTCAGGTGGCGAATAGAAAAAGAAGTAATTTCAGGAAAAGGTAACTTTCATTTTTTTAAAATTACTTTTTAATAGAATACAGCTTATTTTGTCATATAGAATTGAAATAATTGGGTGAGATTTTTCCTGTCATAAACAGAAAATTATTATCTATAAAGATAAAATTAGAGGAAATATATTTCTCATAAATACATTATTAGCAAAGATCAGAATTTAATACTTTCATGACTTTTCCTTTTGAATTTGATGTTTAGAATATTTGAGGATATGTAGGAAATGTTATGAGAATTCAAGATTTAATAACAGGGAACAAGTGAGTGCTTGATTACCAATTATTATGATAAAATATTGGTAGTACTCTACTCCCCCCCCCCCCCCCGCCCCCAGAATCAACATTTTGAAAATAGAAACTAAATATCACATGTGAACCAGGAGAAGTTTTGTACAGATTAGTTTTGTGTTGAGCCCAAATATTAAGGCTAATATCAGAAGATGAAACATTCAGGGCAGTCAAGAGCGCTGTTGTCCAGGGGATCGGAAGCCCTCTTGTGACCTCTGCAGGCACCAGGCATGCCTGGGGTGCACATCTATAAACGACAGGGATGTTTTCTCTAGAAGAAGGAGAAACAGTGAATTGAGAGCAGCTCAGTTAGTGGTCAGTGGGGAAAGATACTTGCCACTCCAGACTAGTAAGTTCAGTTCAGTCCCTGAAACCTAGGGTGGAAGGAGAGAACAGACTCAACCAAGTTGTCCTCTGACCTCCACATGCACACACACACACACACACACACACACACACACATTACTAAATAAACGTTTAAAAATAATGCAGTGTAAGTTTTCTTAAGGTCACATTTTATTTTGTATTTTTACCTAAAATAATGAGAGATCCTGAAATGTCTTTCACTAATAAAACTGTTAATTTTGTCACATAGAATTTTTAGTAGAGTATATAAAACTGCCTTTGATGGGCAGTTGATGGCCTTCTCTAAGTTCCTAAGTGAATGTAGGTCTAGTTGGGATGGATAGCAAGCTATTGCTGTTAAGATAGAATGTGGTTGCTGTTTAACAGTCATTACTACACATACTAAATGTGCATGTTTAATTAGCTCTTCATTTGGAACACATTTTAAAGTCATCCTGTGACTTCCTTCCATATGCCATTGCATGGCATGTACACACACGCACACAGACACACACACACACACACACACACACACACACACACGAAATAAATAAATAAATAAACAAACAAACAAATAAATAAATAAATAAATGTAAAAATGTGTTTTAAGGTTGTCCATCCTCTGCTACATAGTAAGTCTTAGGTTAGTCTGGGCTATATGCAATAGATCTTGTTTCAGAAGACTGAGTTTTGAATTAGCCTTTTGGGTGCTAATGTTACAGATTCATTTTGGCAGTCTTCTGCATTTTATGAAAAGCATTTTGTGGTTTCTATTTGTTACTCTTAGTGTAAATTATTGTTGTGGAAATTGTTCTTTGTATAAATCTGCCAAAATAGATAATTTTGAGTTGTCCATTCACCTCTAAATCATCAGTTTTTGTCCTGGTTTAGAAGTTTTTAATATATAATAGAGCAGTGAGATGGTAAAATTTAGAATATCAGGTTTCAGTTTTTAAAATGCTTTTCATTAACATTTTTGCTGGAACTTTAAGTAAATGGTATAATAACACTTGAAAACATTAATTTTAATATTGCAATTAAAGACTGTAAGGACTCACATCTAAGAACATATATTTTGAGGAGATGATTTCTCCTTTCAAGGTTTTAATGAGTACACTTAATGTTTTCACTTTCCACAGTGTAAGGTACTCTAATATGGACTCACAAAATTCAACTTAAATAAACAGTTTATAATCAGGAATTCTGTGACTGTTATTTTTTAAGAGTTCGGCTCTTTAGCCAGGACTGGTGGCACAGGCTGGTGGTCCAGTTACCATTGGGGGTTGAGACAGGATATCTTTAAGTTCAGTTTTGACATATAGAACAAGTTCTAGGCCAGCCTAGGCAATGTAGCAAGCATGAAAGCAAGGGAAAAAAAAGAAAGAGCTGGGATGTGGCTTTGTGATAAAGTATATGCTTACATGCAAGAGACCCTGGATTCAGCTCCCATTGCCAAAGAGAAAAAAACAAATCATCTTTTTGATTTCATACTTAGATATATGATACTGTAGTTTTTATGGTCAATTATTTTTAATAATGAGCTTGTATTACAACTTATATATTTTTAAAATATTTATTTTGCATTCTACTATTGTATGTATTATTATTTATTTTACAATTTTTAAAAGAAAGTTTTAGAGGTAATAGGCTTATAGGCAAGTCATGTCATGTGTCATGGCTGATGATAATTCCTTCCCTCTGGCAGGTCAGTTTTGTTGTGGGAATAAGTGTTGTGATGAAAAAGAAGGCTTGAAGAGCTGGGAAGTGAACTTCGGCTATGTTGAGCACGGTGAAAAGAGAAACGCACTTGTTAAATTGAGTAAGTGGAGCCTAGTGGAGAGATGGTTGATTTCCTCCAAGTTCTTCTTCAATTTAGAATTGAAAAATGTATAGACTGTTTACAGTTCAGTTTTAAAAGATTCAGTGCATTTTCCTGAAAGTATTCTTTTTCTCTGTAGTTTCACCAAACCTCAAAGAAATTTTGAGCCTAAAAGTTTTAACATTATGGTAGCACTTTGAGAAAACAATTGTAATGTCACATTTCCAGCTGATAACCTGTAGAGTGAAGATGTCACAGGCATGAGGTGTCACTAGATGATGTGTCTGACAGTGTCAGGAAAGGCGGTGTGAACCTTAGGGCTGAATGTGAGGCTGTATGTGGTGTTAACAGTAAATCACTTTGCTCTTTGACAGTGAGTGAAACTTTTAGGAAAGAATCCTTTGGAAAGGGGTTTTACTTACCATGTATTGATTTTACTTAATAATAGGTTTCACTATGACATGTTCATGCCTGTGTATAATAATACATTTTATCACACTCAAACCATTCACTCTCTTATCCCTCACATACCAGCTGACCCCTTTCTTCTTCATGAGTCCTCCTCTTTCATGGGTTTTGTTTTTGTTTTCTTTTGTTTCTTGTTGACCCAATGAGTGTAATTAGGGTTACTTCCAGCGCACGGTGGGGATTATGTACAGGAGCGTGGGCCACACTTAGCACTGAAGAGACCCTATGGAAGGTACAGGGCCTCGTGATGGAGTGCTCATGAGCTGATCGTGTGCAAGATTTATTCAAGTCATCACAACTGCTGAGGCTCAAGGGTGTGGTAGCCATGTCATGCTCAGAGGACAGCGTGACAGCAGACCCCGCAGCCTCTGGCTCTCACGTTTTTTTCTGCTTTCTTGTTGGAGATGTTCCCTGAGTCTTGAGGTGGGGGTAATATAGGTATCCTATTTAGAGCTGAGCATCAATAGCCACTTATTCTGAGCACTTTGGCCAGTTGTGAGTGTCTAGAGTCATTGTCTCTCACTGCAAAAAGCTGACCACAGCACCATTCTATTATTATTACATCATTGTTATTATATTAGGAGGGATCTTTGATATTAGATACTGCTTCTGCCTGTGAGACACAATGGATGACACTTTTTCCAAAGTCCCTTTAAAACAGTGTTCTCCAGACACAACAGGGCGGATACACGTGTGAACTCACAGAGACTGAGACAGCACTCACAAGACCTGCAGATTCAAACCAGACAGAAGCCCAGCAGCACTAAGGGGAAGTGGGTACAAAGTGCTAACCCTAACAACCAAGAAGCTGTTTGTACTTGAGAGCCGAATGGGGGGGGGGGGGCAGTTCAGCTTGCAGGTGGTCCCTCACCTGTTCTGTTGACTGGTGTGGCCTACACCTGAGCAGTGAAAGTCTGCCAGAGTTGGGGGCAGGGGCCCAGCATGGGCCAGAAGGGGAGGTGGGTGCTATTTGTAATGGATAGCTGCTGGGAAGGGAAAATCATTTTTCTTCAGTGAGTCATCCTTTTTTTCTAAAGAGAGAAAGAATATGAAATGAGGTGGGTGGGGAGGGGTTATCTTGGAGGAATTGAGGGGGGGAAGAATAGGACCAAAATACATTGTGTGAAAAAATTTAAAAACAAAGTATTGGTAAAATATTTCAATCCTCAAACATTTTAATATAATGTTTATGTGTGATATTAGATTATTTTCTTCATATTATTTCCTGAATATAGTGAGGGGTATACAGATTGTGATAAATTATAACTAAAATTGAGTAACAATATAGTTCCACAGATTCAGAAGCTCAGTGATACTTTTTCTTTTTTAGGATTATGCCAAGAATGTTCCTTTAAATTAAATTTTCATCACAGGTAATTTTTGGTTTTAAAATAGTATGTTAAATGTTTAGTAACTTAGACCATACTCATTTTATTGTACTGTCTAAATCTCAGTTTGGAAAGTGGATTTCATTTATTGTTTAGAAAATAGAACATTATTGTGTGATCCATGGAATTGGACATTCACTCTGCACTGATCTACCCAAGTAATTTTATATGTGAATGTCTATACAGGGCAATAGATGCCCTTTAGGAGAGTTGTTAGTTTGGAGCCAATGGCCAAACACTGTGATATTCTTAGAAATGAAGTTATAAAGCAGACTATACAGAATGGTTCTTAGGACTTTGAAAGTACATGCATGAGTGTGTGCGTGTGTGTATTCTGAAGCCAGAGGAGGGCATTGAGTGTTATACTCTCTGATTTTCTCAGCATTACTCATTTAAGACAAGGTCTTTCACTGAACCTGGAGATTACCATTTTTGACTAGTCTGGCTGGCAAGCAGCAATTCTCCTGTCTCTGGTCTCAACCTTCCTACCCCTAAGCTCCACGATTATTGATGAGCATGGTCACACTTGATGTTTACGTGGATTCTTGGGAGTCAAATTCAAATCATCAGGTTTGCACTGCAGACTCTCTTACTCACTGAACTATTTCTCCAGTCCCTCTTGTTACTTTTAAACAGACTTTTAAATGGAGTCTCTCAAGGATACAAATGACATTGGTAAAATCAGGCTCCTATTAAGTCACCTGAAATGTGTCTGCAGTGTTGAGTGAGTTAGGAGGAGTACTGGCCTGTACCATGCAGTACATAGGAGATCACTGGCCTTGGTTTTATTGGTTTCATATTGTTGTTATTTCTTTATTGTTGTTTTGTTGGCTTTTTGTTTTGTTTTGTTTTTGAGGCAGGCTGGCCTTCAATTCATAATGTATCTGAGGCTACCCTCAAATTTGTGACTCTCCTGTCTCAGACTCTTGTGTCCTGGGGCTGTAGGTATATGCCACCATACCTGGCTTAAAATCAGTCTTATAATAAGCATGTCTACATAGTGTTTTAGCTGCTACACATAAGTCATACATTTTTAACGTCAGCAGGACTTTGTATGTTACTTGAATAGCCAGCCCCAACCTTAATTTCCTCTTTGTGTCAGCGATGATGAGACTGAAGGTGTTTGGTGATTCCCCTTTGATGACCTGCTGTGACAGCGTGATAGCATCAGCATGGATGTCTTAATCAGAAGTCTGTTGAGCAAATACTTGAGAGCTGTTTTCTGCTGTTTCTCTTCTTACGCAGTTAAAGTTAATTGCTTTTCACCTGTTGTACTGACCAAATAGTAAATGTGGCCTAGAAGAGGTAACGCCAGAGCAATAAGAAAATAGCTTACAAGCTGTCTAATGGCGAGATGGCAATTAAAAATGAGCACTTTCTGTTTCCATCCCAAGACACTCTTACTGTAGTCTTTATTCTGAGAGGAGAGTGTCCTCTCACTGTGGCTCAGAAGCATCACAGCATTGCCTCTTGCTCACGCTTTCTCAGTGCTCGGTGGATATGTGCTGGGAAAGAGCTGAGGCAAACTCTGTCTTATTTGTTTGTGTGGAGAACTTACAGAATGGTTCTTTGTCTCTGCTTATTAGGCTTTATTATCTTACAGAATTATCTTAATTTGTATATTGACCTAAAATACTGCGTACTCATTCAAGTTTCTTTATTATATAAGTTATATGTACTTTAACTTTTGTAATCATTGGATTTTATTTTTTTATAAAACCAGTTGAAAAAATTAACTTCAATATTACATTGTTTAACACAAAGGAGAAAAGAAATCAAGTCAAAAAAAAGAAAGGCTAAAACCAAGATTGCATGTGACGATTCACCGCCTAAGAAATGCAGACCATCTTCGGAGGCTTCCAAGGGGGAGGACGAAGGTAAGAGGTTTAAGAGCAGCGTGAAATGCAGCCTGCAGCATGTGGGTCAGAGTCTCGCTGGTGGGTGCAAGTGAGAGGAAAGTGGTGGAGAATTCAGATGTGAATTTACAGTCACTTACAGCGTTTTAAGAGCAGCTGGGTTTGATTCCTTTTGCACAGGTACAGTAATATCATACAATATTGCAAGTAGTGTCAGTTCCCGCCGTATGCAAGCCTTCTTACGTGGGTAAGACACCGCCTCTCTCGAGCTTGCTTTCTCCATGTATGTGGGGTGATGTGAACACCCACCTCCGTATTTGTCAGGCCTGAGAAGAGTCAGATGAGAATGTGAGGGCACTCAGAACCATAAAGCAGCTTTATAGTCTGTCATTCAGTCTAAAATCATGATGTGGTACCTGTCGTTCAGGATAGAAATAGTGAGATAATTTATTAAGCAATTTGACTAATGCCTGCCATGCAATTAGCTGTTATAAAGGTTACTTCTAGTTACTTTTTCATCACCAATAGTCAATTGGCTTTAACTTGTACTGAATTAAACTTAAAACCAGGTGGGCAATGAAAGATTCAGTGAAATTTAAGCTAGTGTTAATATAAGATTTGGACAGGAGAGGGCTCCCTTGCTCTCGACAGGAAGATAGTTGGCTAAGGTGCATTCTTAACTGCATTTCTTCCTTCTTGTGTGTGTAGTATGTAGTAGGAGTGGATGGTTAGTAGAACTGTTATTTAGAGAGAAGTGTTGTTTAGTGAGAGTTGGCATTTGAAGCTGAAAGCCTTTTTATGTCTTAATTATTTCCTAACTCCACAGTAAATCTCAATTAATAAATGTGAAAATCTCATTTGAGCTTAAATTTTTTATTTATGCTAATATAGTAATACACCATTTGAAAATATGGTTATATTCATTACTGCATTAATAACATTGTTACCTTCTTACTGTAATCATATCATGTAATCATGGCTTATTCTAAATTAAGGAAGAGCTCATCTCTGCCTAGACCTCCTTAATTTGGCATAAACTTTAATAATAATTAAACAACAACAAATGAACACAACAGACTGTTGGCACTGCTGGTTTTATCCAAACCTAGCCGTCCTTTCCCCGCTTAGGTGAGACTGTATACTTTATCGCTTCATGTTACCATCATAGAGAGAGTTAGTAAGTGAATGGCTGGGTGGACACTGAATGCCAATTGGGCGAATGAAAGTGTGGAGAGGAAACTAAGAAATCAACAACTTGTGTGTAAAAAACAGTTACTTTTGCAAATCAGGAAGAATAAAATCCTTACATAGAGATTCACTCGCCAAAGATTCAAGATTGTCTCTCCCCATTTCCCTTCTCTCAGCCACCTCACCCTTCACGTTTCAGTTCAGCTAGCTCAGTCGGAAAGGCCCTTCCTTCTCAATACTGTCTATGTCACTTCCCCAGACTAGATTAGATCCCTGTTATGCGTTCTCAGAGCACCCTGCACTTGTTTAGAAATGCTGGGACCCTTGAAATAATCCATTTTCTGTGAGAGAAGGGCTTGCGTGGCTGTTAACTCATCTCCAGTTGCTAACACCATAGGCACTTAGTAGATGTTAGGTGAGTGAGTGCATCAGTGAATTCATAGTTGAAGGAACTCCAGAAAACAGTCCAAGAGTCCTAATCAGGATGGTGTTCTGGAAGTTTTGCTTTTCAAACTCCAGTGCTCTGGCCAGCAGTGTTGTGGTCAGCTGTCCATTGGTCTGAACTCACTGTCTGAGACCCCTGTGAGAAGTGTGCAAAAGGGTCTGCACCATGGCTCGTGGTTGTTCTGACTTCGCCTCAGCATCTCAGGGAAGAGGAGCCCACCCTACCTGCAGCAGCTCTCCACATTTCAGATGATGTGATTGCTAGCAGCTTTCTCTTGACGCAGCCCCGACCGACACTTCCCGTTGGTTCTATGGATGTCAGCAGGCCTGCAGAGAAAGCCTAACTTTACCACTTCTTTTTTTTAAACCCATTGAACACATTTCCATGTCTTCACCCTACACTTCCTCTGAAAGACTAGTTCTTGGGTTTCTTAGCCCCTCCAGTTTTGTCGGGGTGTCATTCTGTCACCTATGCTTTTATTTCATCACCCTCCAGAAATGTCTCCCAGAGGGCTCTGGAGAGTGAGAATTTAAAATATATACAACCAGGCGGTGGTGGCCCACACCTTTAATCCCAGCGCTCAGGAGGCAGAGGCAGGTGAATCTCTGTGAGTTTGAGGCCAGCCTGGTCTACAGACCAAGTTCTAGAACAGCCAGGGTTACACAGAGAAACCCTGTCTCAAAAAAACAAGAAATAAACACACACACACACACACACACACAATAGATCTTTCCCTTCTTGTCTTCCTCAATAAGTACTGCTGAAAAGTTATCTTACTAGCCACTGTGGACAAGGCTAGCTGGGGATGTGGTTCAGTGGTAGAGCACTTGCTTAGCATGCCGAACAGAAGGAGCGCTAATCCTTCACCACCTCCCCTTTCTACTTGTCTGTGACCTTGGAAAAAATCTGTGGAAATGAATATTTGTACACTGTTCAGTGGAAGGACTGAACATCTCCACAAAGAAAAAAATTATTATTATTATTATTATTACTATTATTATTACTATTATTATTATTATTACTATTACTACTACTACTACTACTTTGCAACCTGTGAAGTGTTTTTAAGCCATGTGAGACTTTTCCTAGGCTGTTAGTTTTTAAGTTTTATGTTAGCTATCCCATGCTGTATGATGATCTTTATCTAAAAGGACCTAACATTTTAATTGAGGAGATAAAATCAAAGGACCTGAAAGATTAGAAAGTAGTAAAGGGCTTTTTATTTTTTTATTATTTATTGTTGTTATTTTTTTGCACATAAGAAAACCAAATTTGGGAAGAATTTATGGTTTTAGCTACAACTGTCAACACCACCCAAAGATGATGCTTGGTAAAATAATGCTGTTTTCCTTTCAGGACATTCATCCTCAAAAGAGTCAGAAGATTCTAGAAACAGTAAGTATCAAGCATTTCTTTCTCAAATGGAAATATGTCGATTCAAAGCATTTGTAATTTGGGTTTTTTATTTATTTGTATCCTGCTTTGATGTGAATTACATTTATTTTTATATAACATGAGAAGAATCATAAAGGACAAAAAGGGAATATTTACTTTTCAGTTAAAATAATTAAAAGTTTTTTATTTTAATTATGGAAAGCATCAGAATCTTTTTTCAGTAAATAATCGTGCATAAACATTTCGATCTCACACTGTTTAGAGCACAGGAAGAGAAATAGGGATAAGGGTGGAATGGGAAAGGAAAGGCAGTTAAGATTTAAGGAGAACACGCCATTTACGTGAGTCTGAGTGGCTCTGTGGTGGTTTGGATGGGGAGAAGCCGTTGCTGTGAGTGGTGCTTTCGTCCTGTTTTCTCCAATATTAAAGCAGTGATTTACCCAGTGATTGCTACAAATCCTAAATTTCCCATAAAATACTCCCAAAGTGTTCACAGTGACTTACAAAAGACGTAAAAGGATGTTTTAAAATTAGTGATGCAGGAGTAGTGGGAAACAAGGTAGAATGGCAGTGTAGAGATGGAGTCACATGACTGCAAAGGCAGCCGCAGGCAGCGCTGTCACTGCCCTCCCCATCACCAAAGCCAGGCACGAAGCTGCCAGCAGAAGGACGGGCGCTTGTGAGATGGGAGAGACCTCGGTGCTTATTTAGCTTCCTCGGCAGCTTGGAGAGAAGACTCTCCTGTAGGATTGTAGAAGGGGGCACGCGTCTGTAGGGTTGTTTTCTTGTAACCTCTGTCTGTGATAGGGAAAAGTACTTTTATGTTTTAAATTGTAAAGGTTTATCTTTATTATTTTTAAGTTATGTGGGTGAGTATATCCACCTGAGAGCAGGCACCATTGAAGTGCAGAAGAGGGCATTGGCCCCTTGGGGCTGGAGTTCTGGACGGTTGTGAGCTGCTCAGTGTGGTTGCTAGGCCAAACTTAGCTCCTCTGAAAGAGCAGCACCCACTCTTCACCACTGAGCCATCTCTCCAGTGTTGCCCCTTGCCCGCCATTTTAAAAATGTTTATTTTTTATTGCTTAAAATTTTTAGTGTATATTTATTTTGAGAAAAATCAAGCTATTCTTGAATTCATAATCCTTCTGTCTCAGTCCCCCAAATTTCTAGAATTACAGGCACATGCCACTGTGCCCAGTTAGAGGATATCCATTTGTGGTAAGTTAAGCTCTAGGCTATTCAGTTGATCCCCTGAGAACCAGAGAACTCAAGGAAATTACTCAAGGCCAAGTAGTTAATGTCAAAGATAGGGTTAGATACAAGTTTATAGTCCCCAACACAGCCTTTTTGTTCTACCTATCAATAACTTCGTTACTAGTGAGTCAGATGTAGACCTGTGATTTATATTACAATTTTGACAGATTAGATAGATAGATAGACAGACAGACAGATAGATCTGTCTTAAATGATTGATTTAAGTCTTACGTCTTTTGTAGAATGGGTGTGTAAACAGGCCAGCTTCACTGAATTCCTGCCAAAAGAGAAGACACCCACATAAGACCTGTGCCGCACACAAAGGAAGTCCTTGATAACCTGTAGTTCTGTTGCAATGCCAGCGGCAAGAAAAATGCCAGACATCAAACAGAGTCTGTATTTGCTCTCTAGAATTGATCAGACCAAAAGTTAAAACCTGTCCATTTATTATAGTTATTGCAGACATTCACCATTTCTTCAGTGGAGCGAGTTTTTAGTTATCATATAATATCCACAAAATGCAAGCATGCAGGAAAACCCAAAACATTGGAACACTATGCACTAAGGAGAACATCAAAGGCTTGAACAGATCAGACACGGAGCAGCCAGGGTGTTGGGACTGTAGCTGTGCTGTGGGAAGGATGTTAGCACAATTACAGATGTTTCGTTTGGAGAAAGGTGAAGGAGCAAGAGGAGGCCAGGGGCAAGATGAGGACATAGAAATTGGAGGTGTTTGGAGGCTGTTACTATATGGGAGATTGATTTATGGTGACTGGTTCACAGAATTAGAGTCTATGGATAAAAATGGTCTGAAAACATATTTTTGTCTTAGTTTAAGGAAAATTGTCACTTGGAACTATCTGACAAAAAGAATAGAGGAAGTGAGCTGTCTCGGAAGACAGATTGCACACTGCTTGTTATCAGAAGTGTTACAATGAACGGGTTCATTTTGTAGGTAGAGTTGGATGAAAAGACCCGCAGAGACCAATAGAGCAATAGGTTGTGGCTCAGCAAATAAAGACTTGCTGCCAAGCCTGATGACCTGGGTTCGATCCTTGGAACTCACATGTCCTCTGACCTGCACACATGCACCTGTGGCATTTACACACACACACACACACACACACACACACATACACACACACACACACTAAATGTGAAGAAAAAAGAGAACTACAGGTTATTCCAGCTCTTGCCCATACTTACCGCAGAGACTCACAGTAGTGCAGGAAGATGCCTCGCGGTGTATTAACACTCTGCGTGTCATTCCTCAGCAGTACTCTGTCCCCCTTGTGGTTGGTTGTAGATGTGCCAGTGTCTGTAGTGGCTGTCACCCTCAGCGAAGCAGGAACTTTAGATTCATAGGGTGGAAGGGACTTTACAGATCATTTGTCTGGTCCTACAGATTTGAGGCAATTCGGGCACTTTTTCTTTTTGAGACAGAGTTTTTCTGTGTAACTTTTGGAGCCTGTCCTGGATCTCACTTTGTAGATCAGACTGGTCTCAAACTCACAGAGATTCACCTGCTTCTGCCTCCCGAGTGCTGGGATTAAAGACGTGCGCCACCACCGCCCAGCTTTGGGCACTTTTTCAATGGCTACTCTCTCAATGGGATTTATTTTAAGGTCATTTAACTTTTTAAAAGTAAAATTGCATTATCTGGTATCAGAAAACTGATGTACAGGACTGGGTCAGTAGTCCAGTTGGTACAGGGCTTCCATGAAACAAGAGAAACTGAATTCAGTCCTCAGAACCCACTTTCAAAACCTGGCTAAGGTCAACTCGGTGGGTAAAGGCACTTGCCACCAAACTTGCCAGGTTTAATCCCTGGAATCCACATGGTGGTGGGAAAGAGCAGCTTGTTGTCTGATCTCCATACTGTGTCCTGCATGTGCACACCTGCATGTGTGTATACATAAACAAGTGTAAAAAGAAATGGTCCAGGTGTGGTACCACACACTTTCAACCCTAGTGCTAGGGAGGTAGAGACAGGCAGATCTCTGGGTCCTTATCAGCCAGCTTTACCTGCTTAGTAAGTTCAGGGCCAGTGAAAGGTCCTTCCCTTTTTTTTTTTTTGTTGTTGTTGTTGTTGTTTGTTTGTTTGTTTTTTGTTTTTTGAGACAGGGTTTCTCGTGTAGCTTTGCACCTTTCCTGGATCTCGCACTGTAGACCAGGCTGGCCTTGAACTCACAGAGATCCACCTGCCTCTGCCTCCCGAGTGCTGGAATTAAAGGCGTGCGCTACCACCGCCCAGCCAAAAGGCCCTTTCTTAAAACAAGGTGGACAACACCTAAGGAACAGCACTGGAAGCTAACCTCTGAACACACACACACACACACACACACACACAGAAACCTATACACACCACACACATAGGCAAAGACACTCCATACAAAGGAAATTGGTGTGGGAAAGCTGACTTGTGGAACGTATTCCTGGAAGGGAACAAGAGTAACCAACGGAGCAGTTTATAGTGTAAGACTTGAAAATGAGCTGCTAGGTTCTAAAGGCCATGTAGGTTCTATTCTCTGACATCTTAACAGTAGTGCCAGAGAGATGCTTTTATTGGGCACAGTCGGATTTTCTGTCCTTTCTTAGCTCGCTGAGTGGGAGATTTTATTCTTTCTTCTTGTGTTTCCAGTTCAGGACACTGGGAACTGTAGTGATGGCTGTCACAGGACAGGAATCTCCCTCCAAGACTTCATAGTTGCATCATCATGGGTACATAGCTCATTAGACAGCACCCTCCCCCTGCTATTTGTTACAATTGGTGCCACAACAGATTCAGTTAGGATCAAAGTTCAGGCATCCACATTGATTCAGGGATCGGAGTCCAGCAGGTACAAGGCTAGAACCACCGTGGCAGATCAATGCTGCTTTATTTTTGTGCTGTGCTGAACCAGGGACATTCTGTACTGGCAGCCAAGTGTGAGTTCGGTCAGAACTCCAGTGTTCACTCCTACAAGGGGACTCTCTTTTACAATGTCGTTCTTGACTTAGTGTCTCTTAACCATCGCAGTCTTGTAAGTTAAGGTCTGTAAAGAGCACATGAGCGACTAAGCCTCTGTGTGAAAAAACATTTGTCAGACATGTTGTAAAAATCATGCTTTGCCAGACATTGTTCAGAAGAGTGCGAACTGAGTGGCCTCTCTTCTGGAGGAAGCCCAGCCCTGTAACTGCTTTAGAACTCGCGTCTGGTGGCCAGGGATGCTGCTTTAGGAATTTGCTATTTTATTTGGAATAGATAAGCACCTCAGATAAATGCAGACAGAAATATACACAGTGCAACAAGAGGAACAGTTTGGCTGGGCTGTGGGCCCACTGGGGAGCCCTTGCCAGCATTTTTAAGACCCTGGGTGGAATCACTACCACTGCCCCTCACCCAATAAAACTAAAAAGGAAACAGCCTAACTTCCCACCAATCAGGAATTGAGGATTGGTTAATCAAATTCAATATAGCTGTTTTTATTTTGTTTTGTTTTTTGTTTGTTTAAAGCTTTCAGGGGGCTAGAGAGATAGATGGCTCTGTGGTAAAAGCATAGATTGGACAGAGGCCCAAGTTCAGTTGCCAGGACCGTGGAGATTTGACACCTCAGGCTTCTGCAGTCACTGCACACACATGCATCATTAAAAATAAAAATAAATTCTAAAAAAAATGACATTCATATATATATATATATATATTGTCAAGGAAAACTGTGCTATCTCAAATCTTTCATAGTTACAGAAAATATGCAGTATAAACCAATTTATTTAAAAAGTTGTATGTTACATACATACATGTAAACTTATGTGTCATGATTTTATAAGGGCCAACCAGACTTAAATATTGTATTACCTGTAAGCTCCGGATAACTTTTCCTCTGTACTTTAAACATTTGCAAATGGCTTTTATTTTAGACAGTGAGTACATATTACCTCTAAAATCAGTAAAAATAATATATTCCTATTTTAAAAATATAAAAATATAGGCCTCAGATGAATCGCCTACTACTCAGCTAAAATTTACTCAGTATTGGATAATGTATTAGCAGGCAGACAAACTGTTCCATGATGTAATTGCATCAGAAAGTGACTCACCCCCCCTTTGATGACAAGTCTAATGGAGCTGTTCTTGAGTGCTGGTCCTAATATAGATGTGTTCTCTGTGTGAATCTTCATTCATTTCTGTTGTATGAGCGAGGGAGCAACTAGATCAGCTGCTCCTGTTTTTCACTGTAACATGAGGAAGTTGTTCATAAGACAGTAGCTCCGTGCCCTCTTTGCTGAGACTCTGGTATTTCTCATATTGTTTAATTTTTCAATTTTATTGTATCTGGTGGAATAACTTAAATTTCCAGGGAATTATAGAAATTGAAGCTAAATTGCTGTTAAATTCATAGTTAATTTAATTGTACTGGTTAATGATTTAAAATGTTTAAAAACAAAGCAAAAACATTTTCTTCTGCTTGAGCAGGAAACACTGATGAGGAAGATGGTGCTTCAGAATCCGAGCTCTGGAAGGGTCCCCTGCCAGAGACTGACGAAAAGTCACAGTGAGTGCTGAGATTCACAGATGCTCCCTTCTGTCATCAGCTTAGGAGGCTGCGGAGACAGCTGTTCTTGATATCAGTTCATGACAATATTTCATGCTATGAATGTTTGTTTAGTGCCAAAGACCCCCTACCCTGGTAACGTGAAAGTGTATTTCCAGCCATTGTTTACTTGGCTTTACTGTAAAGAGCCAGTGGCCCAGCATCATTTTAACAGACAACCCTCTGTTCTGGCTTGCATTCCTTCTGAGAGGAATGCATCTAGGACAGCCTGTCCCATGATGTTCCCATTCTCAGGCCCCACGCTGAGGAGGCCCTTGAAGGTTTACACAGGTGTAGGGGACCCCTGCCGACACTCATCTCCGCCTCCCAACAACAGATAACTCTCTCTAGCTTGCTCTCTGCGGACTGCAAAGCCTGTGCTGCTTGGCTGGGAGGCTGGCTGCAGACACTCTGGTTGTTGAGCACTGGATTTGACAGGTTATACCCAAAGTAATGATCCTCCAAGTTCTGTTCCTTCTGTTAGCCAGAACCTTTACTAGTACAAATATTTACTTACTGGTCTCAGACTAACAAAGACTGTGGCCTGACAAATGTCCTCACATTCCTGGGAGTAAGACTTTAACTTGTTTTAAACACAGTTTCTGTTTCATACAGTTCTTAAGCAGGTTATAATTTGAAATAGTGAACAGAGAAGGTATAGAATCAACCCAAAAAAGCAAAGAGAAGCAAGCAATGGTGTTTCCCAAAGTATTTCAAAGAAAACTCTGAGGGTTTTTGAGAGAGGTACCAGCATGTGAGCTATTCCAATTTTAACAATTTTGAGAATAGGTGATTGTTTAGAAACTCAGAATTATTTGAATTATGAAAACATATTGGTATATAGAGTGATCATACTGAATGAAAGTATTTTATTTTTATTAGTCTCATATAATGTATCTCTTAATTTTTTACTCTGTTGATTTATTTAATTTTTATTATTTTGAGCCTCTTGATTATAATTGATGTTTGTCCTTTTTTAATAGGGAAGAAGAATTTGATGATTATTTTCAGGACTTGTTTCTGTGAACTGGGAGAGAGCCTCGTTCCTTGGTGAGGTAGTGTGCTGTGAAACTCCGTGAACATATCCATGCCACTGAGTGGACAGCCATCAGGGCGTGTTTCAGAGGCTCGGGTGGGGACTGCCTCAGACACTTCCTCCTTCCCTGTCTCAGTTGCTTATACACAAATCTGTCTTGGCCATAGCTCTCCAGTGACATTTGCACAGGGAGTGATTGGCATTAAGGTGTAAATAAATTATGTATTGTCTGCTTTTAAAATGGTCAGTGTCCGAGTTTTTCCTTGGACTGGGTAGTTACTCACTCACTCTACAACTGCTTACCAGGCTTCTATCAGGCATGAGGCACTGTGCTCTGCTGTGGGATGTTCTGTATGTCAAATGTGTTGCTCCGATTGGTTAAAATAAACAAAGTGCTGATTGGCCAGTAGCCAGGCAGGATAGGGTAGGCGGGACAAGGAGGAGGAGGAGGAGGCTAGGAACAGGAAGGCTGGGGAGAGAGATACTGCCAGCCACCGCCATGACAAGAAAGATGTAAGGTACTGGTAAGCCACGAGCCACGTGGCAAAGTATAGATTTATAGAAATGGGTTAATTTAAGATAGAAGAAGTAGATAACAAGAAGTCTGCCACGGCCATACAGTTTGTAAACAATATAAGTCTCTGTGTGCTTTCTTGGTTGGGTCTGAGCGACTGTGGGACTGGCGGGTAAGAGAGATTTGTCCTAACTGTGGGCCAGGCAGGAAAACTCTTAACCACAGTGCTCAGATCTCTCGGAAGTCATTTTGCAATCCTTTCTGAACTATCAGAAAATAGTAAATGAGTGTCATGTGTACTGATGTTAAATATTGTGTAAAAGTTCCTCATTTCTTGGAGGTGTTGTTTCTTCAGCTTATTACTTACAGTGAGTAAAAAGGAATCTTGATTTCTGAGGGAAATTATCTGAAATGTCCAACACCAAAGTTGATATTAGTACTGGAATTCCTATAGCTAAGTGTTCTTAAATACAAGTATATTCATCGTCCAGTGATCCTCAGAAAATAGAGTGCTGCAAATTTAAATGGTACCTGGGAAGACTACACATTCTTTTACAGTAGAGCAATGTATTTTGGAATGAAAATACAGTTTGTGATATAGTTAGTGTGTGAATTCAGATAATCGAGCACAGTAGCAGATAGTGGGAGTCACACTTGAAGGAATCTTGTAAGGTCTGTGGTGATGTCTGACATCACCTCTGTACAGCTGCCTGGTGCTTTGGCTCTTTACACAGTCGGCTACTTTCTACCCGTGCCTCAGGCTGAGAGGCGGCTCCGTAGTCACTAGCACCTGCTGTTCTCTCAGAGGACCCGGGTCAGGTGGCTCACAACTGCTGTAACTCAGGTTTGTGGGGATCTGAAGCCCTCTTCCCTAGCAGAGGCTCACACGTCACATAGACTCACATAGACACATACATATAAATAAATCTTCATATATCTTGTGACTCATTTCAAGATAGCATATTTTTAATTTGAAACAAACTAGAATAAAATGCATTTTTTTGGTCATATTTTGTTCCTTGATTGAACTTTATTTAGCTCATGGGGTTTCCAGATCAGCAGTAGATACTCTGTGGAGAGTCACACAGTAGTGTCTCTGGAAATCATCGTTACTCCAGGGCTACTGGACAGAATTCATTGAGGGTCTTTGGAAGGTTTTTTTCTCAGAGACTAAGATGATACTTGCGATAGAGACCAGTCGGATTATATTACAACATTAAGCACGTCTTGGACTTTCTGTCTTTGGTGCCACCTCCTGAATCTGTGACCGCTGGTAAAAGACCAGGAAAAAAAAAAAAAAAAAAAAACATTATCAGGAGTCATGTGATACAATGTTTTTATTCTTACATTCTTGTGGTATCTGTATGAGATCACCAATTGATAATATTAGCTTATAACAATTCCAAGGGTTTGACTGTTTAAAACCAATTTTCTGTTCACAGTTGGCTCACTTAAAAATAAAATTCAAGGAGCTGGAGAGATGGCTCAACCATTTAGAACACTTGTTACTATTGCAGGGGACTCAGATTTGATTCCTAGTACCCACGTGGTTGGTGACTTACAACCATCTGTAACTCCCATTCCAAGGGATCCTAACCCTCTTCTGACCTCTTTGTACATCAGGCACACACATGGTGCACATACACATGCAGGCAAAATACTCATACACATAAATTGGGAAAAAAATTGAAAAATAAAATTCAAGAGTCAGATGTGGTGGCGCATGCCTTTAATGCCAGCACTTGGGAGGCAGAGGCAGGCAGATCTCAGTGAGTTTGAGGCCATTATGAATTCTAGGACACTCAAGATTACATGGTCAGACTTTGTCTCAAAAAAATATATAGAGGGATAGATAGGTAGCCAGGTGGTACACTCAGAAGGCAAAGACAGGCAGATCTCAGACAGCCTAGGCTACATAGTAAGACTCAACAAAAACAAAGTAAAATGAAGTTACCATCTCAGTGTTTCAGTGAAATTAAACAAGCTGGGATCTGAGGTAGAGGCACCAAACCTGAAGCCCAGGAGAGAACGCTCCAAGTAATAGACAGAAATTAGAAATGAATGTATGTAAATAACGTGTAGAAGACCTGTGTCCACTCTGGGAGGAATTAGGGGTTGGAGTCAAAACAAAAACAATACATTGTGCACATACGTGAAATTCTCAAAGAATTGATTAAAAAAAATTGTATTAAAGAATGAGGACAGCAAATATAGGAGCCACTTGGGGAAGGTGGCTGTATCTGAATCATCAGACATCTTAGTCCTAAGGCATTTCTCTTCATTCTAACAGGAGAGACGAAGTAATGGCAGAAGTTGAACAAATCAGTCAAAATCTCTTCTGTTTTCCTGGAGTGCAGGTCAGACCTTCCTGCGCCAGCCCCTCCCCTGACTGTGTGATGCAGCTGGCTGCAGGCTACTGTTGGTCACTGCCTACACTACCAGCTTCATCTGGTACTCGGGTTTCCATCTGTCCTTGACCACACATGGACGTGTTTGGGAATGATTCTGCCACACCAAGCAATTCCCCCGTCAGTAGTTATTTTACACATCCTGTTTGTGTCCTTCTCCACCCCTCTGCTCCTTTGTGTGAGTTGGGACTTACTGTCTTGGGACCTCAGCACAGACACCCCCTTCTCAGGGAAGCCTTCCTGTGCTCTCAGTATACGCCGCATGCCTTCTCCAAGGCTCACCATCAGGTATGCATTGGTTACTTAATGCCCAGCTCTCCCTTCAGAGGTGAGAGCTTGGAGATAAGGTCCCTGTCTTTCCCCCAAGGCCTAACACAGCCTTCTGAGAACACATACCTTGTGAATATTTGAATGAATGGGCACGAAGACATCCGAAACCCTGGTTTTATTCTGTTGAGGGACATCTATAACTTTAGTAAGGCAAATATTCCCACTTCAATGAACTGATTAAACTCTGCACAGTGCAGTCGTCTAGAAGCATCTTCATGCAGGGCCTCCCACCCACAGATGGTTTCTCTGCCCACAGGAACAACTTAACAAAACTGTTACAGTGCTAACCTTTGGAGACAGATATTAACATCTCAGCCTGAGGAAATAGCTCAGTAGGAAAAGGGCTTGCCAACTCAGGCACAAGGACCCGATTTGATTTGATTCCCAGTACCCATGTGAAAAAGCTGGGCATGGTGGTATATGCTTGTCATCCCAGTACTGGGGAGGTAGACACAGATGGATACACAGGTCTTGCCGGCTAACCAGCTTGGCTAAATAGATGAGTCCCAGGTCAGTAACAAAACCTATACTGTGACACACAAGATGCACAGCTCCTCAGGCCCCCACACCAACACACACACACACACACACACACACACACACACACAACTCACCATCAACTTAGCATTCTTTTTCTGCAATGCCTGGAAATGCCCTACCACAGAGCTCCAGCCCAGCATTTTGCAATCAGTATGAACATTCAGTTGAAGAACTAACAATTCACTGTAAGCACTTTCTAAAGCAATGATAAGCCCGTCAAGTGACTGCGAGTAGAAATTTCAAGCCAGAGCAAACAGCACCACGTGAAGATACTGGGGGACAAGCAAAGATTTAGCATCCCTTCCAGCTCCTTCCAACCACCTCACACGGTCGGCCAACTCTGACTTTACCTGTAGGGTTTATTAAGATGTCAATCTGTAAAACCTCTGGAGTCTGAGCAAGGTGCCCAGGGTTTCACGGCTAATGCAGGGTATCACACTTGAACTGTCTTCCCATCTAGTCCCTTCCCCTGGCCCCATGTTTGACAGAGATGCCCTAGAGCCACCTTCTAGAGGGTGCTAATGCCCACCGACTGCCTCTGCAGTACCGGGACCATCTGGCTGGGGCTGTCAACTCCTGGAGTTATGCATAAGATCTCGACCACAGGCAAAACAACCCTGAAAACCACAAACTTCTTCAACTTCCCTACCTGCATCAGCAAAGCAGTTTTCCTATTAGCACATGTGCTCCTGATTTTCGTCACACCCACTCACCCACCCCCGTCTCTGGCTACTGCACACCCACACAGGCAAACTCAATTCCAGCTAACCTTTTCCATCCACTGCTCCTTCTTCCTGCTTTCCCACCTCCTCTTGGGTCACCCTCACCTTCGCCTCATACTCCTCTGCTAGTGATTTCCATTCCGCTCTGTTATTCTGAAGGCCGTCCAGCATGGGGGTGATTTCTTTGTGAAACCGTGAGAACTCCTGCAGAGAATTTGAGGCAGGAAACTAGTTAATCACATAGCTGATTTTCAATAGTGTTCATATGTAGAAGAGAAGCTGGGAGGTGGGTGGCGCTTGGAGCTGCTGGGATGAGCCTGGGTGCTTCCAGAAGCTTGGGAAAGGCAGGGGCTCTTTGCTGTCTGTCAAGTAGATCATCCTTGAGTTCTTGCACATTTTATTCCACTCTGAATAAATCAAAGTCAGTGTTCAAAATACTATGGAGGACATGACCTGGTGGTTTTCTTCATTGGTAACTTTGCTTCAGTCAACTTTTTGTTTAATTTTTTTAGGCAAGGTCTTTGCCCTATAGCCCAGGTGGCCTGAAACTTACCATGTAGTCCAAAGTGAGTTTGAACTCTTGATCCCCCTGCCTCCTGAGTGCTAGGATTACAGATGCGCACCACCACACCTGGCTCACTCTAGTTATAGTTTGAAAGAAAAATTCTCATTTAAATGATTACACAGTTCATTCAAATAATTTGTTTACATACCTTATATACAAAAGTACAAACAAAATCAATAAATCCCACTTGAAGTTTGGGGAGTTCATCTTTTTTGTTTCTGTCCATCATGGGCTGGAAGAGAAGTAAATCCTTTAAAGACATTTTCAGGGGTTTAGGGGTGGTTTTTAATAAGTGATGTGATGATTATGACAAGGTCTTTACAATTGGTTGCTGCTGCAGCACTGTTCTTTCCAAATCACCTTGTTCCCAGAATTCATTTGCGACCAGAAGTGCTACCTGCAAAAGACAGAGGCGTGGTTTGGGATATCCATTATCAGCAGAGAACTTCCATCATGTCAGCGTGAGCGACAGCTAAGGATCTTCCAGTCAACGCTTGAGGTGTCATCAAGCCAGCTGCTCTGAAGTTAGAAAAAGAGATGCCACTTACAGGTTATGCTGAAACGGGAAAGGGTTCTCTCCTTACTTGAGGGTTCTGGTCTAACTCTGAGAGTACATCTTTTGTTTATATTGCCATCACTTCTCAGTAAAGAGGGGGGATGGGAGAAGGTTGAGTTTCTCAAACCAAGATGCCTCGAGCCCTCACATTTTCCAATCCTCTTATTAGCTGTGGTCATCTAGCATAGGTTTGTATATGGTGAACACACACACACACACATACACACACACACACACACACACACACACACACAGAGAGAGAGAGAGAGAGAGACAGAGACAGAGACAGAGACAAAGAGACAGAGAGAGACTGGTACATCTGTATCTTGACAGCCATGTGAGGATAATCAAGTATTAATTCATATAATGAAAGTTAATACCTCATGATGGACAGACATTTGTTAGCTACTTGATATTGGTGGAAGCCAGGCTTGCCAAGAAGGAAGAGATGGAACATTGTCTTTCAGATGCTCACAGTGTAGGGAGACCAGTTTGCCCTCAGTGTGGTATGTACTACAACACTAATAGGCTTACTACTATGGGTAAAAGAGGAAGAAGGAAAGAGACATGCCATGCCAGAGGGAGGTGACCATTTCTGTTGTCCCACTGAGAGTTGAGCAGTAGATATCTAGATAAAAAGGAGGAGAAAGCTATGCACAGAACAAACTGCCTGAGTCTTATCCCAGAGCTTGGAGTGTGTGGTGACAGCTTCGGGTGATGGGTAACAACCCGAGGAGGGTGAGGGAAGGGACAGGTAATGATAGGCCTGTGCACTGTATCAGGAGGATGAACTTGGGTCTCCAGGCCAAAGCTTCCATCTCTATCCTGTGGTTATCTCTGTACAAGTTTTGGGAGAAGAAAGTAGACCTCTGGTTTTTTGTTTTTATTTTGAAGACAGTGTCTTGTTATGTTACCCTGGGTAGCTTTGAACTTACAATTATCTTGTCTTAGTGTCTCAGCTGTCATTACAGATGTACATCATCATGTCCAGCTTTTAAAAAAAAAAAAGGATTTTGTAAAAACAAATAAGTGAGCTGGAAACTTCTGTGATGTATCATTGAGAAACCTTTCCAGCCATGGAGTGAGCAGAGCTCTATAGATAATTCAGGCAGCAGGTCAGAGGACAGAAGAGGACATGAAATCATTGATGAAGATGATTCTGCCCATCAAAGGCTACATTCAAATCCTTTTTGAAATAGGGTCTCCTGTAGCCCAGGTTGTGGTCTCAAACCTACTATGTAGCCAAGGGTATCCTTGAACTTTTGATTATCTTTTCTTCACCTCCAAAGTGGTGAGATTAGAGGCATGCATCAACATGCTCAATTTATGTGGTGCTGGGATCTGAACTCAGGTCTTCCTGAATTCTAGGCAAGCACTCTTCCAATGGAGACACATCCTCAGGCCTGGATACAGTCTTACAGGTGCCATATTAGGTGTGACTGGCAGAAAGGATTAGAAATGATGATGAGCTCAAGGGAGACCCTGAATGTATGGCTTAAGCCTAACAGATAAAGAATATAGGTGGGAGTTGGGGAGATGGTTCAGTGAGTAAAGTGCTTGCCACACAACTCTGAGGACCCGAGTTCAAATCCCCAAAATGCCATGTAAAAAGCTAGAAGGTCTATAACCCCCATATAGGGTTTATATCAGGGTTCAGGTGAATCCCTGAAGCTCAGTGGCCAGACAGCTTAGCTCAAACAGCAAGTTCCAGGTTCAGTAAAGAGACCTTATCTCAAAAAATAAGGTGGAGAACATTAGACATCCTAACTTTGGTCTCTAGCTTCCACACACATATATGTGGTAATATTTTATTTGTGCTCTAACAAATAAAGCTTTCCAGGAGATCAGAGGGCAGAGCTAGCTACTAGTTACCCATAGAGGCCAGGCAGTGGTGGCACACACCTTTAATCCCAGCACTTGGGAAGAGGAAACAGGAAGTGATATGGCTGGGCAGAGAGAGGAAGTGATAAGGTGGGTGGAGACAGGAGCTCCAGCCTTTTTGGCTGAGGAGTTGGAGAGGTGAGAAGTGGCTGTGACCTGCTCCTCTGTCTCTCTCATCTTTCAGCATTTACCCCAATATCTGGCTCTGAGTTTTTATTATTAAGACCAATTAGAATTCTCACATGCAGGCGCATGCACACACTCATGTACACACACACACACACACACACACACACACACACACACACACACAATTTAAATGTTATTCAAAAATATATGAAGATAACTTTCTTGAGGCCTTTGCCTACTTATGAAGGCTCCCATGTCACGTATGTAAAACTTAACATAAACTTATATACTTCTCTCTTTGCAGACTATCTTCTACTTAGGACCTACAGCCACAAACCGAGGATGGCTAGGAAAAAAGGTATTTGCTCTCTCCCACAATGGGTTCCGATGACTTTTTGTTTCTAGATATAATCAGGATGGACAGTTGAACCAAGGAAATCTTGGCTCCTCTGCTGAAGTTTTCGCCTAGACATTGTTGAAAAAAAGCTTCTTCCAGCCAATTAATGAGAAAACAAGTAGCTAAGCACCATCTCATTGCCCTACCCCCAAAGTAGACAAAGAACAGCTCTGAATGTGGATTCTCTGTCAGCACCTTCCAGTCACTTTATAGAAGACCCCGGAACAACACCAGCTACATAGAGTGAACAGTCCCTTCCCGAGGGCCTGTTCTGTATAGCTCACAAGTTGAGTTCACTTGATAGGCCTCATTATGTAGCCCAGGCTATTATTGAATCCTATATCCTCCTGCCTCCACCTCCCCAGGAGCAGTCAGATTTCAGGTTTGAACAACCATGTCTGGTAAATTCTACATAAAGCTTTTATAACTCGTTCAATAATAAGGAGTTCTGTCCCCCACTTTCACCCCCCTCCATTTTCTTTTCAAAGTCTTCTGTATTTTCCTTGTTCTGGGACATGATCCAATGACTGGCTGACCTGCTGTTGTTTGTAAAGATCAGAATAGGACTCTGGGGTTGCCAGAGATCACTGTGTGGCCTTTCACAGAATTTAGACAGCACCTGGTGTGTGACAAGAAAAGAAATGCCTCAGGACTCGCCTGACTCTGCACTTTCCAAGGCTTGATGATGGCAGACAGGTGTGTGACAAGTCATAGGTGTGTGACAGGTCACAGGAAATGCAGCTGGGATTGCCTGACTGCACCTCCCAAGGCTTAATGCTAGCGGACAAGTCCCAGGTGTGTTACAAGAAAGGCAATGCTGTGGTACTTGCCTGGCTCTGCACCTCCCAAGGCTTGGTGATGGCAGACAGGTCACAGGCAGTCATCATCATGGCCCTTAGGAAGAAATGAAAAATTAGCAAACTAGAAAAAATGCAAAACAAGCTGTTTTGCTAAAAAGGGATTAATATTCTGACTGCTCACATAACGACCTCCTTTTTGGCTGGGTCGGAAGTTACATATTTGATTGTTTCCTCTTCACTTTGCATGTGTTCACAGGCATCAACAATCTTTTGAAACATGGTCCTCTTCCTGGAAAAGACAGAGCTGCACATCAATTTTTGCGGTGATGTGTTCCCCAATATATTGTGCACTCTAATAAATTTATCTGGGGTCAGAGAACAGAACAGCCCCTAGTTAAACATGGAGGCCAGAAAATGGTGGCATATGCCCTTAATCCTATCACTTGGGAGGTAGAGATCCATCTGGATCGCTGTGAGTTCAAGGTCACACTGGAAACAGGCAGGCACGGTGATACATGCCTTTAATCCCAGGAAGTGATGGCAGGAAGCAGAAAGGTATATAAGGAGTGAGGACCAGGAGCTAGAGGCTTTTAGGCTTTAAAGCTTTTAGGCTTTAAGCAGCAGTTCAGCTGAGATCCATTCAGGTGAGGACTTAGAAGCTTTCAGTGTGAAGATTCATGGAAGCAGGATCCAATGAGGAATTGGCAAGGTAAGGTTAGCTGTGGCCTGTTCTGCTTCTCTGATCTTTCAGAATTCACCCCAATACCTGACTCCTGGTGTTTTGTTTTTATTAATAAATAAAACCCTTTAAGATTCGTGCTACAAATTTTTTCACAGAAAATTATCTTAAGTGTGTGCTTTTCATATTCTGTGTTCCCACTCTGCCTCAGGCTGTGAGCTTGGCAGGGGCCAAGAGCCTGGATAGAGAGAGAGCAGGCAGTTCTGACTATCTCTGGCATAGAGAGGGCTGGAGGCAGAAGAAGTACAAACCAGAGTGGGGACAACCCAAGGAAGTTTGGATACAGTCAAACCAAAAGTTCAAACAAGAAAAAAACGAAACAAGTACAAAGGGCAGGCAGGCGCTGTACCATCATAGCACACACGCCCAACAAAAACACAGAAACCCAAATTCACCGATGGCTAGTCTCATTGGCAATTGGGAAATGCAGATCTAAACAGTAGGGTAACTTCTTATACTCAATAGGTTAGCCAACTAAAATCCGATGTGTCCAGATCAAGAGTACTTCAGATATGGCATCAGAGGACCCTGGCATGCTGCTGGTTGGATGTAAATGGTGGAGCCCAATACTGAAAGATGGCATGCACAAAACATGTGTACACCCCACAACACTGCCACCTCTGTGCATGGAAATTCCCATATATGCACAACGATCTGCAATGTAGCATTGTGGATAATAACACAGATAAGATATAATCTGAATTTATTTATGTGTAGTGTAAGGGAATTATTGTCTGTCCAACAGTTAAACACTACAATTGAAGCAAGTGAATTGGCTCTCTGTGTATTACCAAGGGGAAGTCTTTTCATTTACTATCTATCTATATTTCTTTCTTTCTTTCTTTCTTTCTTTCTTTCTTTCTTTCTTTCTTTCTTCCTTTCTTTCTATCATCTGTCTTTCCTTCTATTATCTATCTATCTACCTATCTATCTATCTATCTATCTATCTATCTACCTTCCTACCTACCTATCTACCTATCTCCCTATGTGTACTTGTTTGTGTATCGGGGTGAATAGGGATGGGGGGATGGGTGTATATCTACATGTAAAAGCCAGAGGTGGACATCAGGTGTCCCTCCTTGATGGGTCCCTTTCTAACTTTCCTCACTAACATTCCCTCCTTATGCTAGGGTTACAGTTGTTTCCTGTCACACTCAGTTTTTTGTGTGGGTGTTGAGGAATCCAAACTCAGATCTGCATACTTATATGGCATTTGCTTTACCTATGGAGCCCACTTGCCAGCTCTTTTATTAATTTTTAATTGCATTTTTGTTTGGCTTCATCAGGGTCTTATCCTGATATTGATGTGCTAGTGGATGCCTTATAATCCACTCCAACATGATTTTTTTTTTAAAAATCAATCTACAAGTGTCATGTCACCAAAGGCAAATCTTTAAAATACAATGCCATGTGGGAAAATCGAGTTACAGGAAGATATTTGCAGATAGTAGGGTGCCATGTGTGGGAAAACATTCAAGACACTCAGCAGTGCCACATAGGAACAGCAGTGGAAAGGATGGAGCGTGTCAGTATCAGATGGCTCTCTTTGGAAAGTAAGAGGACTTTTCATGATGAAATGGGGGCCAAGTGTCCCCATGGCATCCCTGCTTCTGTTTCTGTCCTTAAACACTGAATTCTGAGCCAGGCGATGGTGGTGTACACCTTTAATCACAGCTCTTGGGAGGCAGAGGATCTCTTAGTTTGAGGTCAGCCTGGTCTAGAGAGTGAGTTCCAGGACAGCAAGAGCTACACAGAGAAACCCTGCCTCTAAATAAACAAAAACAAGTCAACAAACAAATCCTGGATTCTGAAGCACATGTGACATGATGGGGTACCGCTGGTGGGATGTGAGCCCTGGGTGTCTGGATACCATTATGGTGGCCTGAGCATTTGTAATCATAGCTGAACTGTTTAATAAAGTTTGGAGTTTTAAGGACAAGGCAAAATTTGACAGTGCCAAAGTCACCAAATATTTGGATCCTATAAATAGCCCACCTCTTTCTAATCAATGTTCACCATGAAACTTTTTATTTCACTTAGAAGAGAATGTGCAGATACTTGGCATACCTGGTCTCCTTGGCCCTCTGGTGTATAAAAACTCAAGTTTTGTGAGTTTAGTTTGTGTGTTAGAATCATTAAAATTGTTCAATCCAAAACTCTCACAGCATCAAATTTCTGAGCCTGAAATAACACATACCAGATTCTGGGCAAGCATTCTACCACTGAACAAATCCAATTAAATACTAGATTCTGGACCATGGTGAATCACCAGGACCCACAGCCATGGTGTGCAGTTTTGTGACATTGTTCTTCAGGCCATGCACCACCACACTCTTTTGTTTGTGCTTTATATCACAAGGTATTTAACAGGGCAGGCTTGTGCTTTCAAAAGTATGTCTCCAAAACAGAGTAAGTTCACTGTCAGCCAACTATCTTGAGGATAACTAACATTCCAAAAAGAAAACAGATTTGTGAGCCTACTTTTAAAAACTTATGCATATGTGTGGATGGTTACAGAGGCCAGATGGACCATCATATCCTTGAAGCCATTGTTAGAGGCCATTGTGAGCATGGGTCCTGGAAATCCAACTCCAGTCTTCTGTAAGAATGCCAAATGCTCACAAGTAATGAGTCATCTCTCCAGCCACATAAACAAGCCTTTTAACTGCTGTGGGATATCCTTCTGTGTGCTGTGAATATGTGTTGCTCCTATTGGTAATAAATAGCTGACAGGCCAGTAGCTGGGCAGGAAGATAGGCAGGAAAGCCAAACTGAGAATGCTGGGAAGGGGAAGGGCGGAGTCAGGGGTTGTCAGCCAGATGCAGAGGAAGTAAGATAAGGATGTCATATTGAGAAAGGTACCAAGCCACATAACTAAACATAGATAAGAATTATGGGTTAATTTAAGTGTAAGAGCTAGTTAGTAATAAGCCTGAGCTACTAGCTGAGCATTTATAATTAATATAAGCCTCTGAATGATAATTTGGGAAGGGATTACAGAATGGGTGGAACAGAGAAAAGCCTCCATTTACATTTAACTTTAGTGCAGTTCATAGAAAGCAGAACCACACCAGGCTCAAGAGCATTCTGATACCTGTAGCATGAATCTTTAAAAGTCTTATTAATAAAAAACAAACCTGGAGCCAGGTATTGGGGTGAACGCCGAAAGATCAGAGAAACAGAACAAGCCACAGTCACATCACCTTGTCAATTCCTCAGCTGATCTTGTTTCTTCAGACTGAAAGCCTGAAGTCCTCATCCAAATGGATCTCAGCTGAATTGCTGCTAAAAGCCTAAAAGCTTAACAGGCTCTAGTTCCTGGTCCTCATGCCTTATGTACCTTTCTGCTTCCTGCCATCACTTCCTGGGATTAAAGGTGTGTGTCACCATGCCTAGCTCTATTTCCAGTGTGGCTTTGAACTCACAGAGATCCAAATGGATCTCTGCCTCCAGAATGCTAGGATTAAAGGTGTGTGTGCTACCATTTTCTGGCCTCTATATCTAGTGACTGTTCTATTCTCTGACCCCAAATAAGTTCATTAGGGTGCACAACATATTGGAGAACACAATATCACCACAGATACCCATTCTTGTACTTACTTGAAATACAAAGCCAGGTCAGTTGCTATTATTGCAACCTCAAACAAATGGATCACTGTTTCAAACTGCCGCTTGTTTAGATTCTGGAAGATGTTTAAACTCTGTAAGATGAACAATTCACAAGAAAGGATGAACAATTCACAATAAAATACAACAGCCAGTTGATCTTTGGTTCAACAAACAAACAAAACAGTGAGTTGTTGTAGCCTGTCTTTCAACATTTTTGTGTCCTTTTAAAAATTATTTATTTTTATTTTATGTACATTACATTGGTGTTTTGCCTACATGTATGTCTGTGTGAGGATGTCAGGTGTCCTGGAACTGGAGTTATAGACAGTTGTGAGCTGCCCATGTAGGTGCTGGGAATTGAACTCAGGACCTCTGGAAGAGCAGCCAGTGCTCTTAACCATTGAGCCATCTCTCCAGCCCCTGATACCTATTTTTTTTTTTTATGGTTTAAGTACACGTCTCTACTGTACTTTGAGTAGGTCATTTAAACTCTAAAAATAGGTTCAGCTACTCTATATCTACATTTTTAGAATAAATAATTTGTTCTCTTTCAGGACTATATTAAAATATAACAATAGAATAAAAACTTACTTATATGAATTGAGGCACTGTAAAAATGGATTTCTGGGATGTCCAATGGTTAGCCATGTGGCACTGCTGACCAGCTAATTCTAGAGTAACCATGAAACCACTGTCTCTTAGAAATGGCCAAATACTCTAATATTCATGTATATAGGACAAAATAATGAACCTCCCTATGTTACCCTTAAAATGTTTCCTTGCAATATTTAACAAAGAATTAGTAGATCTTTTTTTTCAGAATTTCTCATTAATAATATCTTCATTTATAAATTAGTTTCATTTCTTTATTTTCTAGAGTACCAGAATAGAAAACTTGGAGTGGTTATTAAAAGTCATGGTATTCTGTATGGACCATTTCAGTCATGCAGGACAGAGGACAGAGGTGCAATAGTATTGACAAATGAAGGCGACAGAACCCGGGACAATTCCATGGGAGAGAAAGGTGACAGTCTGTAGGCCTGTGTGGAAATGAGAGGGATATAATACAGAAAGGAATGCTGAACTTTCCAAACTGGTAAGAGCAAGTGAGTATTTCTAAGTCCTTCACAAATGCTCTTAATCTATGACAAATTGTAATGCAGAGATGTTAAGCAACTTGCTTTGGGTTAAACAGCCAGAACAGGGCAGGTATGGTATCTGAACCAATGTAGTCTGTCCATATGGTGGGTGCTCTCAGTTTCTACCCCATACTGCCTTTCAGCAAGAAGCCTGGGACCAGGTCCCAGCTTTACCATTGAAAGCCATATATGCTGGACACAGGCCTAACATCTGCCTTTGTTTTCTCAATCAGGATAAATTGTCCTTCCAACTGCCTAACTCATAGTCTGTGCTCAATAAAGACCCATGCAAGGTCAACTCCAGTGAGGCAAACCTGAGGAATCACTCAGAAATTAGAATTGCTACAAGTTAGCTCACTGTTGTTGTATCTCTATTATGATAGTATTAATTATTATATAGTTTTGAGACCACCTCCATGTTAAAATAAAATTAAACAAAATCTTCAACCCTAAACCAAATCTGGCTGTTGGTCATTCCAGAAGGCTTTTTGAGTTTTTGCCCAAGAACTCAAGCTCTAGACATGACAAGTTTTCATGGAGGCCATCTTTTTACATCATCTGGAACAAGAACTGGCATTTCACAAGGCATATGTAACCAGTAGACAGGAATCTATCATTTGTTTATTAAAACATTGAATTCATTGTTGCAACTATAGTCAGTGTTTTTGGATGGGCAGAGTCAAGCAGTGGCCAGTAAATTCCCAGATTACAGAAGAAAAAAAAAAAAAAAACCTGTCCGGATTAAAATCATATTCCTGCTTGGGAAACTGTCCAGATTAAAAACATATTCCTACTTGGGAAACTGTCTGAATTAAAATTAACATTCCTACTTGGGAAACTGTCCTGATTAAAATCACATTCCTACTTGGGAAATTGTCCAGATTAAAATCATATTCCTGCTTAGGACTGTTCACAATGACTCCACAAGGCATCTCAGTCCAGATCCAATGTGGGTTTTGTCTGTTTGTTTTGTTTTCTTTTAAGACATGGTCTCATGTAGCCCAGGCTATGTATCTGAGAATAACCTTGGATTCCTTATCCTTCTGCCTCTCCCTCCTAAGTGTTGCGGTTACAGGCATGCCACCATGCTACAGCAGCGAAGTTCATCCAGTATTAATGGAATGCCCATTTCGGGGGTGGGGGTGGAATTTGAATACCATCATTTCCATTTATATTTTTCCTCCATATTTCATCTTACTTGAATTTTTATTCCTAAGATGTTAATTCTTAAAATATATAAGCAAGTAATACTTCATCTCCCTATTATCCCTGATCATTGTTCTGAAAACATTATATAAAGAGGCAAGTGTGCCAAAACAAGGCAGGAGGCCTGGTCTTTAGGCCAGTTCTAGCCAGGCCAGCCCCTAATTGCATAGATAGTGTGTGTGTGTGTGTGTGTGTGTGTGTGTGTGTGTGTATGTGTGTGTGTTCTTATAAATTTGACTAACAATATTGTGTTAATATTTTGATTGTGCTGAAATGTGATTTTATTTGTATGTTAATAAATAAAGTTTGCCTGGAGATCAGAGGTCATTAGTGAGCCAGGAATAGAAGTCAGGTGGTGGTAGCTCACACCCTGAATCTGATCACATGGCAGGCAGAGTTTCTGTGTGGTCAAGGACACAGCCAAGCATGGTGACCCTTGCGTCTTTAATCCCAGTACCAACCATAGAGACCAGGAGATCTGTATAGACAGGCAATGACAAGGAAGTCATATGACTGGGCTTACAGCCAATGAGAAGGCAGAATAGGAAAGCAATAAAACACAAGACACACAGGAAGAAGGTCTCTCTCTCAGGGGAAGGACGTCAGCTAGTGGTAAGATAAGGTGGTCTCGGCTCTTCGCTAGTGCTCGGGTCTCTTGGGCTTTTAACTCTGTATTTGGCTCTGTTTCTTATTTAATAAGACCATTTAGAATTTCGTCTACACAATATCACAACCTATTCACTCAGGTCACAGGCTGATTTCTGTCTGGTTTGGAATACAGGCTGTACTATGTGTCAAATTCTGTGAAAGATAAGTGTAGGGTGAAAGGGCCAGCCAAAGAAACCCACCCTGACCCTGAAACCAGAGCCAAATCTGCCCCTGACCAACTGAACATGAAACCAACCAATCCCTGAGCACAAAATCTAGTCAATCTGAGTTTGTCCTAGCTCAAGAGGATCAAAATCTGACCAATTCCCCCCTGAAAATCTTCTCCCTGGAAAAACTCCGCCCCTAAGAAGCCCTATGTAAGCCCCTCTGCCTGTTCAGTTGGCCGCTGTCCTCCTCCCCCACCTGGCAGAGCCAGCCACTCTCCAGATTCCTCTTTTCCAAATAAATCTCATGAAGGAGTTTTGGGTGAAGATCTTTCACCAGCTCAAAGGAGCAGAATCTCTGCTGGGAAGTTCCCTTAGGAGGCAGAGCAGAAGAAGCAGAGGACACCTCCGCTGGGAAACTGTCGGGAGCAGAAGTAATGACTGGAGCTGGAGCAGATTGCTGCAGGGTTTCCCCTTAGCAGAGTGAAGCAGAAGTAACACCTTGGGCCAGAGCTGAGGTGAAAGGGATACCTCTGCCGGGGAAACTCCCTTAGCCCGGCAGAGCAGGTCTTAGCTGTAAGGACTCTCTCTGGGAGGAGCAGGATTGCCACATCCTGCGAGGAGACTCCCCCCGCCCCAGACCCCAGCTTCATGTGTAGCCTGACTTACCAACAAATCAGGATACCTTTCTCCTCACAGCTGTAGGTATCCAGGATACCTTTCCCTCCACAGCTGTAACACTTGCAATAAGGACATTTCAGTTCAATGTATTACAATATGAAAAACAAAATGTCTGAGTGATGCCCACAAGAGCCAAGACTGCTGAATAAATTCCAAGGATTTCTCTTGTTAAAAATATGAAAACTTTTATGGGCTTATTTTCTTTACAGAATAATAAAAAAGAGCTGCACTATTTTCCTAAAATATAAAAGGCATACATTATGAGCTAAAGTGTCCATTTGTAAAGGCATACATTATGAGCTAAAGTGTCCATTTGTTATGGTCAATTTGACTGCTCATAAATAGGCTGTGTGATTGTGTTGTCTAGCAACCATGTTGACAAAGCTTTAAACATCTGCAATTAGAGGTTAAATCACAGTGTAGACAGGTCCTTGAAAAGGCAGTATACATTACTGAGAGGCAATATTCCTTTTTAGAAAAAATAATAATCATTTGCATAGCCATCAAAGCCAGGTGTTCTAGTTTGCGTCTCTGAAACTGGTAACCAAAAGCAACATGGAGAGTAAAGGGTTTGTTTTAGCTTGCAGACTACAGCCCAACCCTGGGGGAAGCCACAGCAGGAACCTGAGGCATGAGCTTGAGGTACGCTCCAGTGGAGGAACACTTCTTACTGCCTTGGTCCTCAGGCTCATGCTCAGCAAACTTTCTTGTACAACTCAGGACCACCTGCCCAGGGGTGGTACTGCCTGCCCCACAGTGGGCTAGTACCCTACATCAGGTAACAATCAAGAAAATGCCTCATACGTGGGCCCACAGGCTAAACTAATGGAGGTGATTTCTGAGTTGAGGCTCCTTCTCCTCAGCTGTGTCAAGAGAACAACCAAGACCAGCCACCACACCAGGTTAGACTGCGAAAAAACAGAGATGGAAAAGTGCACCTCTCTTACAAACTGTCAAAACTCAGAAGGGAAAACATGTAAGCTACTGGGCGTCTTCTAATTTCTTTAAATACATTTGCCTTACCAGGTGAAGTGTGGCTGACAGATTAGAATTTTCTTTGTCTCACTGTGGTATGGAGAGGGATGCGCAGAAAATACTTCTTCAGGAATACTGCCCCACAAAGACTGTCCCACAGCAAAACAAAGGCTCCTAACAAACTAGGCATTGACAGGAGAATTTCATTTCCCAGAATCCCTTTCAGCTACCCTTCCTTTTCGTTGTCCCAAAACCAGTATGTGTACTATCTTTAGACTGGAACAGGTCTATTTCCTTCCTCGGCCTTTACTAGGGCCTTATTTCAGAAGCTGAGGAAAAAGCCCATCCTCCAGAGTGCAGTTTTCCTGTGAACATGTGATGCTAACTCCCTGTGAAGGTTAGTGGTATACAGTGAGTGCCAATCCTACAGGTTCAAGGGATTTATTTCTCCCATGAATAGAGCTTGATACAGGGCCTCTCTTGTGGAAGCTGTTTGATTTTATCTTGTATTTTTATCCGAGCCTACCTTACCAAAACTTGACTTTCTCCAAGGTCCGTACCATACTCTGCAAGGTGTGCCCATGGGTGAGTAATAAAAAGTGTCTGCCTAGCTGTTATTCCCCCTCTACATTTATAAATAGATGCTCAAGGTGCACAAAGCCCGCTCACATTCTTTACCAAGGGGCCGGAGATTCTGTGACTTTTGTGCTCTTTTCTTCTCAGTCTTAACTTCTTGCAGCTAGATATTTCAAAACCTAGATGCAGTATAGCAACTTCTGCCATGGCAAGGACATGCAAACTATACTTGGATAAGGGTACACATCGCCAGTGTTATCACTGAAGACCATTTTTTACCCAAGAACTTGGGGTAGTCTTAGATCCAGAACCTATAAGCTTCCTGTGAGGAACACTCCCCTACCTCATCCTGCAAGAGAGTCTTGCTATATTCCAGGTGATGTCGCTCTAAAATAGAAGTCCCATGAAGCTTTGCAAGTGGAGATGTGGACCTAGGAAGAAAAGGATACAGCATAGCTTCAGCAGCTTAGAGATTACATAGAAATCCATCCAATACAGCATCTTCACTCTTCTAGAATTCTCGTTCATGTCTTGTCTCCTTCCCTACTCAATGTCTATGAAATGGCCAAATACGAAATATTGGAAAAGATTATTTTTAATTTAGAAGGTAAGAAAGTATTACTTGCCAGGCATGGTGGTACACACCTTTAAGCCTAGCACTTGGGAAGCAGGCAGATGGCTCTCTGTGAGTCCAAGGCCAGCCTGATCTACATAATGAATTTCAGGGCAGCCAGTTACAGAGTGAGACCCTGTCTCCAAAAAGTAAAAAATAAAGGGGGAGGGATATCTAAGTGGCTGAATTATTTGAACTATTAAGTTTGATTTATAATAAAATCTTTAGGTTCTCTGGACACATGGTGCTGTCCTATGACTTAGGTAACATTCAGCAACTGTAGAAGGTCATGAACTATCTGCATAGACAGTGTCCATTAAGAGTTTCCAAGCTGGACCTGGGGGTCACAAACCCGTAACCAAAAGGTTGAGGCAGGAGGATTACAAAACTGAGGCTAGCCTAGGCTACATACACAAACTAAATTAATTAATTAATAATTCCAGGAAACAAATACAAGTCAGTATAAAGTGCCATTTCTTTCTTCCCAAAGGCAATGGCATACATTTAAAAGTAAGATTGCCCATCTGCTAAGACCTAAAAGACAGCTCTATGTGAGTGAAGACCCCACTCCGCGACACCGTTTTTTCTTTAATGCCACCTGTGCTGGGAGGGGAAGACACAGCAAATATCAAAAGGTGAAAGGAAGCCAGGCAGTGGTGGCACACACCTGTAATCCCAGCACTCTGGAGGCAGAAGCAGGTGGATCTCTGTGAGTTCGAGGCCAGCCTGGGCTACAACAGCCAAGGTTGTTGCACAGAGAACCCTTGTCTCAAAAGACAAAATAGAAAGGAAGGAAGGAAGGAAGGAAGGAAGGAAGGAAGGAAGGAAGGAAGGAAGGAAGAAAGAAAGAAAAGAAAGAAAGAGAGAAGAAAAAAGGTAAAAAGAAGGAAAAGTGACAAGAGGTTGAGACCAAAATTCTGCAGGTTAGGGGAAGATTTTCCATGGAAATACAAATAAATCTTTTTAAGGAAAACATCAGAATCATGGGTGGAGGCTTTAGGGAATTTTCATTTTGCATCGCAAAGAACAGAAATTTGTGGGGAGGAGACACTGCCAAGTCACCAATGGATGCAATAATCAATATTATAATCTGTAACTGGAGTTTCCTGTGTCCACCTGGCTACTGCCCAGGCCCAATTAAACACACAGAGACTTATATTACTTATAAATTGTATGGCCATGGCAGGCTTCTTGCTATCTGTTCTTATATCTTAAATTAGCCCATTTTTATTAATCTATAAATTGCCACATGGCTCATGGCTTACTGGTATCTTACATCATGCTTCTCCTCATGGCAGCTGGCAGCGTCTCCTGACTCAGACTTCTTCCACCCAGCATTCTCCTCTCTCCTTGTCCTGCCTACACTATCCTTCCTGCCTGGCTACTGGCCAATCAGTGTTTTATTTATCAATCAATCATAGCACATATATTCACAGCATACAGAACATTCCACAGCAATAATCGATCATTTAAAACAAATACTTTAGTATCTGCAGGATATCAGCACTGGAGATTTCTTTTTAAGTTCAGTTTCAATTAGAGGAGTAGAATGTAGAATTCTTTTAAGAGACTGCAGAAAACTCAGTCCTAAATGGGATACATGTTCTTCACTACCTCCTCCCACTGCTTGGGGATCACTGTGCAATAGGGAGCAGATGTCTGAAAGGGGGCAGACAGAGTAAGAACCACAGGCAGTGGATGACTCCAAGGAAACAGTGTCTTCTAACACAACAGGCAGCTGCACCCATGAACTCACACAGTGAGGGTGGCACCACACACAAGACCTACGCAAGCCCAAACCAGACCAAATCCCAGCATGGGGCAGGAGTTAGCACAGATTCCCGCTCCTAACTATAGAGCTATTGGCAATTGTTAGCTTCTGGTGAAAAGGAAGGATCCGTTTCCTCTAAGTGTGGCCCCTGATAAATAGATTGGACTCCATGGAAGACCACACACTGAAGAATATTTGGGCAGCTCCAGTTGGGTGGATGGGAAGGGGAGAAGGGTAGATCTGGGAAGAGTCAGAACAAGAGGGGTAAATATGATTAAAACATGTACAAAATCTCAAAGAACTAATAAAAATTATTAAAAATTTAAATTGGTCAAATTTGTTATTGGGAAGCTAAATATGTACTCATTCTCAAAGTAACACTTGAAATATTACTGTTACAGAGTTGGGGAATGTTCCACTACACAGAGAGAGTTCTGAATAACAGACAGCATTCTGTCCATCTAAACCACAAGCAGTTTAAAATTTCAGATAATGGGACACATTGATACCCGATATCCAGAGGACACAGTGCACATAGAAAGAACTGCCAGAAATACTTATGACATACTTAGTGATTAGGAAGCATTAAGTACATCCAGACGGAGAGGGTGCTGGAGAATAACTTGCCTAGACTCGTCAAAAAACGGTATCCCAAGACACACAAAATGAAGAAACTACCTTTAGTTAAAGGAGATTAAAGATCATCAACCATGATATGCAACAAATGATTCTTGATTTTATCTCGAATCAATTTGAAGTACTTGAGATAACTAGAAAAAAATCATTAATTTTAATTTTATTAATAATTAGTTTGAATCAAATAATATCACAGCACAACTGTAAAGTTTCCTTGGGGTGGGGCCACTGTGTTGTGTCCCTCTTATGCTTGGGAGGCACATGCTGAAATATTAGGAACAAATGCCTGGGTAACTGCAGATGACTTACAAATATACATATATGATATATACATGCATACATATTCACACACATGTATTTATGGAAGAAAACTAATTTGACATGATAATTTCCTAGAATGGCAATTTTCAGAGAAGTTACTAAAGATTTTGAAGATATCTTAAGGAGAAAGAAAAAAATATAAAATTCAGAAATAGTTTTCCGTTTTTAGGACAGTCTCTGCAATGAGCTTGAAGTGTTAAAAACATACAGTTCATACTGATGTTGTCTAACTGTGCAGGAGAAAATGACCAGAGAGAAGCTTGGATCACATAGGTGATGTGTGCGGTTTGGTTATTCCTTATCTTCCTGGGAATAATCTTTGAAGATTACAATTCCAACAGGGGTGACACAGGATGAAATTGAAGAGTGACGTTTCAGCCCAGTTGACTGACATCTGATCATCCCAGGGACAATATCTGAGGATACGTGCCCTTGGGAGACCATCTACAATATTCCCTGGGAAATTCTGAGATGATGGTTTCATAACCAAAGGCTGGACACCAGGTTTATCTTGAAATTCAGGAAGTAGAAAATGATGGGATTTGTGCATGAGGGAACAGAGAGATTGGTCCTGTAACAGCTCAAACAGATTGCCTATAAATAATCACTGAGGACTTCAGAGAAGATTCAGGATGAGACAATGATGCCCAGGTGGTATGAGATGCTCTTCTGTGGAAACCAAGGGACAAGGGGGTGGGTGGTGGGGTGGGTGGTGGCGATTTCAGCCAGCCTCTGGGCCGGTGCCTTCTTCATGGAATCTTCCAAGAACGTTGGGATATTGTGTTCACCCATCTTTCACTCAAATAGCTAGAATGGTATCCAGGAGTGTGGCTTTATTCACTATCTCACAATTGATTTCCTGAAGCATCTTTCCGGTCATGTACCTGGAGCCTTGCCCTCACCCTCAGCTCTGTCCTGAAGCACAATGCTCAAATGACCATCATAGAAACAGGACTGCCTGATTTCCACATGACAAGAAACTGGGGGGAAAAAATCTTAAATCATGGTCCGACAAAGTGTGACTTAGATGGGTCTGTCTGTCTTCTCTCTCTCTCTCTCTCTCTCTCTCTCTCTCTCTCTCTCTCTCTCTCTCTCTCTCTCTCCTTTATTCTTCTCTCATACATTACATCTTGACCTTTGTTTCTCCTCCCTCCACTCCTCCCAGTCGCTTCCCCCACTTCCCCTCTCCCCCAAATCAACTCCTTCTCTGTTTAAAAAAAAAAAAAAAAAGAGCAGGCCTCCCAAGGATATCCACCTAGCATGGTCAAACAAAATGCAATAAGACTGGGCAAAAATCCTCATATCCCAGCTGGATATAGCAAGCCAGTAGGAGGGGAAGGGTCCTAAGTGCAGGCAAGAGTCAGAGACTGTAGCAGGAATCTTAAATGGTCTTATTAATAAAACCAAACCTGAGGCCAGTTATTGGGGTGAATGCTGGAAGATCAGAGAAGCAGAGCAAGCCACAGCTTCCTCACCTCACCAGCTCCTCAGCTGATCCTGTTTCCTTAGGCTGGAAGCCTCTGAGTCCTCATCCAGAATGGCTCTCAGCTGAACTGTGCTGCTCCAAAGCCTAAAAGCTTAACCAGCCAAATGCTGAACCAGCTAAATGCTTCTAGTTTCTGGTCTTCACACCTTATCTATCTTGGTCTTTCTGCCATCACTCCCTGGGATTAAAGGCTTGCTCTCTGGGTTTAAAGGCGAGTGTCTGCCATGCTGGCTGTATCCTTGAACACACAGAGATCCGCCTAGCTCTGCCTCCCAAGTGCTGGGATTAAAGGTGTGCACCACCACCACTGCCCAGCTTCTGCTATGGCTTGCTCTGACCCATTTTCTAGCCACCATTTTTGGCTCTGTATCTAGTGGCTGTTCTGTTCTCTGACCCCAGATAAATTTATTAGGGCGCACAATATTTTGGGGAACACAACACCATCACAATAGACACTCCTCACCCCCAACACACACACTCCCATTGTTGGGAGTCCCACAGGAATACCAAGCTACAATTAAGAGTAGGCTAAAGAATTAAGGGCTGGTAAGATGCTTCAGTGGGTAAAGGTACTTGCCACCAAGCCTGAGTTTGATACCCACAGGACCCACAGGGCAGAAAGAGAGAACTGGCTCCCAAAAGCTGTCTTCTGACCTCCAAATATGCGCTGTGGTGCTCAAGCACAGACACACACACACACACACACACACACACACACACACACCCCAATAAATGTAATTTTAACAGTTTTGTAGAACCCTAACTTTCAGGAGATGAAATCTCAGTAGGATTAAATATAAAGTACTTCAAGGCATGTCTAGTTTTGAAATGACATGAAAATGCCGGAATGCAGAGAATCATTATAAACAAAACTATTTGGTGGGGATTATTTAAAGAGTAGCTCAAGTTGGGTAGTGTGGTACATGCCTATAATCCCAGCATGAAAGAAGCTGAGGCAGGAGGATCATGAGCTTGAGTCTGCTTGTACTATAGAGCAACACCCTGTTCCTACTAGGCAAACCCCTCAAAGTGTTCAAAACATTAGTGTGTTCAGCCTGGAAAGGAAATATTTTGGTAAGAAAGATGTTATAATTTTTTTAACACATGAAGGAGGGACAATGGGTGAGAAACCATGCTTATTCCTGAAGGTCCAGAGGCCCAAACTAAGAGAAATAGAAATTATGCATAGGAAGACCAATTTCAACACAATATCAAAGATAACAGTCTGTCATTAGAATCACACCAGAAAAGGGCTCTGCCTTGTGAGCAGATGGATCCTCCGTTATGGGAAATAATCAGTGCAGACTGCAAAACACAGGAAGATGGACAGGGGGGGGGGGGGGGGGGGGGGGGTGTGAATGAAAGGGAAATCTATAATTCTTAATACTTTTTTGACAGTCGCTGCATTTGTCCAAGGAGATGGAAATATCAGAGAATTAAGAAATAAGAGAGCAAGGGGGGCGGGGGCGAGAGAGGAAAGGAATCTACAGACATGGACAGGCTGAAACAAACCAACTGGCCGGGCAAACGAAGTGAGCAAAGAGTACACAGGAACTTGGGGGAATCATCAAAACGTGAAGCGGGGAGCTCTCAGGGGCTGTCAGAGGGCAGAGTCTGAGTCCGAGAGATAAGGGGTCAGACATCCTGGAGGCAAGTGATAAGACCGGAGGGTCAAGCCAGAAAGTGCCCCCGTGTCCCAACGGTTTCTGTTCACTCTGCCACCATCAGAGTGAGAGGACAATTCTGTCTTAGACAACCTTTGCACTTGCCAATGCAGCAGAATCGCTAAGGAATCCTGAGCAATTCTTCCAATGCACCAGGAGTACACGAAGGGGCTCACTGCTGGTTTTTGTTGTTGTTGTTTGGGGTTTTTGGAAGGGCAGTGTGAGACTGTATATGATTCCAGGAACAATGGGACTGCCAGAGGGCCCAACCTGTGCCGAGGATGAAGAAGATGGGCTTGACTCCAGCCTGATGTCAAGAAACTCTTCTGTCACCACACATCCCTTCTGTCCAATTTGCAGAAGAGAAACGGCTGTAAAAGACCAACAGATTATCTACCAGGCCAACGTGAGGTCTGGGATATGTCTCCGTCCATCCTGAAAGCCCACAGGCAAGGAGGTACCTCGTCCAGCTCTGCTGCTGACAATAACCTAAGACAAGTCTGACTTCCTCTTTCTGAGTCTGTTTACTCACCTGTGAGAGAGGGAGATAACGTGAGGCAGCGGGAGGTGAAATAAGACGAGGCCTACCACGTGCTTAGATCCGCCTCCAGCACACAGGAGGTGTTCAACACACCAGGCATGGCGGTTCACAACTGCAACCCCAACTGAGGAGTATAAGGTTAAGGTTAGCTTTATATAGCAACACTATCTGGAGAAAGAAAGAAATAAAGAACAAAAGAAAGAAAATTAAGTGAAAAAGAGAGGCCCGATAAGCCTTAGTTTCTTTGGAGCAGGATGAGAGGACTCCATCGACTCCCCCAGGACCCTTGCTTTAGTGAGGACATAATGGCCAGCATGGGCTGGCCCCTCAGGCATGGCGATGGCCTGGGAAAGAGCTTTAGTGGAGATGTTTCTTTCAAGATGAAGGTTGATAGCAGTTGTTCAAAGTGGGAAGACACTGTTCGGAATGTGCTTTGCATTCACAGAGTGCCTTCATCTGAAGTCCCTGGCACATAGGATTCCTAGAAGTAATTTCACTTGACTCCACAAAAATCATTGACAGGGCAATGTTATACCCATTTTCAAGTTAGGAAACTGAGTCTCCAAATAAGTGAGTTGCCTAAGGTTTTTCAACCAGGAAGTAGTTGGAGCCCACAAACCCACACCCCAAAGTCTATCATCCCTGGAACACTTCACTACCACTGGAGGATGGTGGGTCATTTTTTTAGAACTGACGGTGATGTGTGGCTGAGGATTTTGTATGCATGAGTCTATCTAATCTTTGCAGCTGCATATCATTATTCTGATTCCTATTGTCCAGACGAGGAAATCAGGGCTTAGAAAGCAGATGGCTGGTAAATCTAAATCTGTCTGACGTGAGTCTGCACCTGCATCGTTACACTTCCTTCCTCGGGACCAGAGAAGGAGATGGCATGATGCTGAGCTGGAAGAGCAGCTGAGAGGCAGCGTGGCAGAACCAAAGGGCCAGGAAGCAAAGGATTACAAGCCCCAAAAGACACGGTTTTTAGCCTGAGCAGGGAACATTCCCTGGGTATACACTAGTGCAAGCCTAAGATGAATACCCTTGGATATGTGAATTCAATACTTCGATTAAAGTTACATGAATGAAGCTGGGGAACCTCAGAAGTGAAAGCAGAAGGGAAGGAGGCAGGCGAGCATGGTGGAAAAGAGCAGATGCCGTAGCAGGAAGTGTAGCTCAGGAGGGATAGAATAGTCCTGAGACCATAAGTGAGGTGGAAGAGGTGACCAGGCTGTGGATCGTGGAGGACAGGGGAGATCTGTCTTGCTCCCCAGGCATCTTCTATCATCCCTCAGCACAGGCCACCACAGTGCACACGCTCACTTACTTCATTTGGTACAGATTATTGGTGCCTCTGTGGTCGATGTCGTGGCAGAAGGCAGCAGCAAGCATGGCAAACGCTTCAAGGTCTGTGTAGTATTTCTTTAGTCTCCCTGTCTAGAAAGACGGGTGAGTACATATTTGTAGAGGTCAATACATCTTATACCCAGCATAGCCCAGTCTTACTGTGAGGGAGGTGGGGCCCCAGGGCCTGGGTGGGGGGTGTTCACCATGTTTCCACCAAAGGCTAGTTTTGTGTTTAGTGAGTCTTGTGTCATCCCAGGCAGTTTCAAAACCTAGGACATATCTGGGTTTTCCTTTAAGATGGTAAGCATATGGATTTCTGGTTGGTAATCTAGCCGAGTGCCCAGGGAGACCCGCATCTCTGGCAGCAGCCGCAGAAGGGTGTGAGTCTGTGGGATCCTGTCTGTGAATGTCAAATGATAGCTCTGACACCACAAGCCATAGCCACTTCTCCTCTTTTGTCAAGTGCGAACTATTCAGAGTTGCAAACCTTTGCCAAGGCTTCCAGCATTGGTACCTACCATCAGCAAAGTGAACATGGTCTGCCCCACATTGAATCCATGCCGCCAGTTGTGGTAGGTGACAGAGCGGTACCCTTTCCGCACTGTGTACATCCACCTGGTAAGAACCTGTTATCCAAAGACAACACTGTTCAGACTTTAGAACAGAATTCTAAAGGGTAGGAGGCCTGGGGCATGCTTATCTAAAAAGGTGCACTGGTCCTGTTGACAGAGTTTAAGCCAGTGCATTCTCAAAGTTAATGATAATTTGAAATCCTAACTTGGGCTAATCTTTGGAACTGTAGAAAACATCAGTGAGGCACCGCAACAGAACCAAACTGCTTTTCAAGCAAAATGCCTCCTGACCTCTACCGGTACTTTGAATTTCTCCACCGCATTTATCTCAAAAAACAGCCGCAGCCCACATTTAACCAACTCGTGCTCGGTAACCGGGAAGTCGCTGAAACAGAACTCATACAGATCTGCTGTGTTCGGGTCCGGCAAGTCCTCCTTCTGTTGAAAGGACAGATCAGTTCAGATTACATTCAGCTGATGGCCCTTTACGCCACACACACAATATCGATGACAGTAAAGGGTTAACAGGAGGGGCTGTGGAGATGGCTCAGCAGCTCAAGGTATTTGCTACCCGGCCTGATGACCTGAGTTCAATCCCCAGAATCCGCATGGTAAGGAGAGAACCGACTCCAGGAGTTAGTCTCTGACCCCACCTGTGCACCATGGTTCATGATCCAGCCCTCACTCCCATCTACCCCCGCACAATTAGTTTATCAATGAATTAAAAAGAGATACGATGATAAAAGAAAACCACAAACAAGTCCCTGCACCACAGCCAAGGCCTGCCTCTTGGTGCTTTCTCTCTCTCCCACGGGGTCAGGGGCGCCTCTTGTTTCCTCTCTGCTCCTACCCTTCTCCCTTGTACCAGCTCAGTTATACAATGACCAGAGGCTGATGACCAGTCGAATCTCAATATAGAGCCATGCTTAAAATTTTTCTAAGTGGATTTGACTCCAACCCAATCCCAGAGACTCTTCTCTTTCTAGAGTAGACATTTTTATTTTAAATCCACCACAAAGGAGTTAGGAATATGTGGGCGAGAGGAAGGTTAACGAAGAACACGGTCACGACTGTGACTCAGGAGATAAAAAAAAAAAAAAAAAAGAATGTTTTCAATAAGGAATTTAGATTAGTGAGATGCTTATCAAAGGCAGACCAATGAAGGGCAAGAGCTCAGGATTCTTAGAGAACAGGGCACCATGCACTCAGTGCCGTGGGATAAACAATGCTTGGGAACAGGCTCCCGCTAATCAAATGAGGAGAGATTCTGAGGGGGCATCTCTGAGGGGAAGAAACAGAAGAGGGGACCGAGAGAAGGAGAGAAGGGAAACAAGTCAGAGACAGGTGATAGTGAACACAGACGAGGGGATGCAGGAAGTCACTGGGAGTCAGAAAGGAACAGAGCATGAGAGGGCAACCCAGGCACCCGAAAAACTATAGTGTTGCTCAAAGCAGGCATATGGCATTTGGTGTTGAAATGTGTATGAACGGATCTCGGGGGAACATTCAGCTCATGGAAGGAAGTGGCCTGCTTTTCTGTGTTTCTGTGTCTCATCAGCACAGTGTAGAGAGTACAATGTGCACTGTGCCAATAGTCCCTGAACCGAGTTCCCCTGCAGGTGTGGGGTAGACCACACAGCTCCTGTGCACCCCTCCCTCTGGGTGCTCTCTCCCACCATGGTCATTGCCCTGAGAAGGGCTGGGCTCTGTCACCCTGGCATGCCCTCTGGCTATGCTGTAACTCGAAACTACTAAGATAAACCTAGCCATAGTCTCCCTAGATCCTGAGGGGCCTCCTCTAGTCATCTGGTTTAGTTACAGTTTTGTTTTGTTTTGTTTTGTTTTGGAGCTGAGGATCGAACCCAGAGCCTTGCGCTTGCTAGGCAAATGCTCTACCACTGAGCTAAATCCCCAACCCTAGTTACAGTTTTAAATGATCTCTGTGGATTGAAGTATGTTGAACAATGATGGGGAAAAGCAGGAAACCAAAGGATGAGTCTTCAGGAGAAGTCTTTCTTTTCAGTCTTGGAAAATGTCAAGGAAGAGGAAACTCAACATTTACTTGAGAAATGAGAATATGTGCCCAAAGAGATTGTACAGAAAGAACATGGGGATCACAGGGAATTCTTACCAATAGGGCCAGGAGCTGTCTCTCATCACACTCTTCAATTGCATCCACGTGTAACTTCTCTTTGAATTTCTGAAATGGGAAAGCAATCAAAGTGTGGAGTTCCTACAAAGACTTCTATCCGATCCCTCTACTATCAAAACCAGTTAAGATACAGTTAAAATAGGCTACACATCTGATACATATAAAGATTTTTGTATGGGAAGAGCCTTACAGCAAGTGATTAGGAAGAATTAGACCAATAACCTAATACGACTGAGTTCTCTCCTTTTCCAAAACGCAGTCGTAACCATCTTAAAACTAAGCTGTGGGCTACAGGTGGGCAGGGAAGGAAAGAAGGAAACAGTGGTTTCCGTCTCTTTTTCCAGCTGCCAATATCAGTTTCACGTGGTCCATGCACTTGTTCTCGTCCTTATCATCCCAATACTTTAGTCAGATCTCTTTTAACTCTTAATGGCTCCAGCAAAACAAAGCCAATGCCCCACCACACTCTACCTACAATCACACTCAAAACAAAAGGAACTAGGAAAAGGCAAAAATGAGAGTCATTATGTGAGGCCTGGAGAGATGGTTCAGCAGTTAAGAGCACTGACTTCTCTTCCAGAAGATCCAGGTTCAATTCCCAGCACCCATGTGACAGCTAACAACTGTCTGTAACTCCAAAATTTGACACCCTCACACAGACATACATGCAGGCAAAACACTAATGTACATAAAATAAGAATAAATAAAAATTTTAAAAGTGATTATGTGGTTAGGTAGCGGTGGTGCATGCCTTTAATCCCAGTACTCAGAGGCAGAGGCAGGTGGATCTCTGTGAGTTTGAGGCCAGCCTGGTCTACAGAGTGAGTTCCAGAACATCCAGGGCTACACAGAGAAACCCTGTCTCAAAAAACCAAAAACCAAAATTTAAAAAAAGTGATTATGTGATGTGGTTCCCTTATTTTGAGGTAATTAGAACATTGTCAGCAAAAATCCACTGGCTCCCTCATCAGAAGATATTGGACTTGATCATGTGATTTGGTTTAGTCAGTAAGTCCGGACTTTTAGAGACCACCATGTAAGCAAAAACTTTAAGTCACCAGTTTGCTGCTGGTCCACAGAAGACGAGAGGCCACAGAGCAAACCAGACTCACAGCTTGGTCACCAAGGTCAGTGAGAGTCTGCTTAACCCACAGCTATGTACATAAAACATAGATAATAAGGTAGGTCACTGAGTTGATACACCATTTGTTACACAGCATTAGAGGATAATAACTGACTGATACATTGCTCTTCTCCTAAACCTTGTTTTCCTCACTAGTATACTTGAATCTAGATGTCGCTGCTTCTGCTCCCACACACCCACAAAGTGCTATTGGAACATTGCAGTCTGGACTTCCAAAAAGGCTAGCCCCCTGGGCTGACCAAGCTCCTCCCAACACCTCACTGTGTCTTCCTCTCCTTAGCCCAGAACTAAGCCTCTTCTCATTGGTCTGACTTCCCAGTCATTAGGTGATTTCCAGAAGTTGAGGTGAAATGCCATCGTCCATAGGACTGGATTCCTCACTTACCAAAATAGATCCGATTTCATCGGAGGTGGCTTTTGTGCGGCTCATGATCATTTCCTGAGCAAGGTCCTTTCTGCTTTCCAGTTTATTCACTCTCTCATAGGTATCGGTGTTCAAAAGAGACCATCCAAGAAACTGGGTTAAAGTCTGGAGTGTAAGAAACAGTGACTCAAATCCTCTAACGTTAATATAAATTGCTTTGCGGACAACAATATGCAGTCTCTTACAATGATCTTCCTTCCACCATGGCCAACCCAGTTCTTTTTTTAAATTACTTTTATTGTTTTAGTTATTGCTGGAGAACTTCATGTGTGCACATATTGTGTTGTGATCAAATTCACCTGCGATTTCTTCTTCCCAATTCTTCACCTGCCACTCCATCATTGCTTCTACCTCTCGACTTCATGTGCTCTGTGTTTAAACTAAGCACTGGATCCACTTATGCTGCCCGTATGTGCGTGGGGGTGGGACCATCTACTGGGTGGCTTCTCAGGGGCTCTTTTCTGAAGAAAACTGACCCTTCCTCAGAAGCTACCAATTTACAATTGCTCCTCAGATAAGGGATGGGACTTCACCAGCCCTTCCCGACCCACTCTGCCAACCCAGCGCTTCATATCAACATAAGGAAAAAGAAATCTGAATTTATTGCCCAGACAGTAAGACTGACTAAGCTTTGCTTTTCAGGTGCCATGTTTCCAGAATATTCTACTGCAGAGAAGGAATTACAAACAGAATAAAATAAAGTAGGACCTAAAAATTAGGCAGACATTTGAGGCCAAGAATGGGAGAGATTATAAAAGAGGAAGGGGAGAGGGATAAAAATATTCTTTGCTGTCTTTATAGGATTGGAAAGAATTTGGGTAAAATCAAAACTTCATACTTGAACATAAAAGGTTGCAGTTTATAGAAATCCAGAAACAGAAACGACCCCACAACAGCATCTTGATTACAACTGTGAGACTCGTGTCTTAAATGTTCTTTGGAATGTCATTCCAGACCAAGGAGTAGCTATGCAGCCGCCACGATTTCATCATGTTCCGCCGCCTCTCTTGTTCTTCCCCACACTTACCTCAGTGATATGCTCGTCATGCTCATCAAAGGGTTTCCCATCCTTCCTGTTGTAAAATGTAGCCACTCCCACAATGTCTTCTTTCTTGTTAACAATAGGTAGGGACAAGACGTTTTTAATGACCCAGCCAGTTTCATCGACCGGTCCTTTCTATAAACAATAAGGGAACTTAAGTTACTTTAATATTTCCACTTTTTAATTTTTAAACAACTATAGATTTACAAGATGTTTCAAAAGAAATGTACAGAGAAATCCATGGACTCTTCATTCAGCCCCTACCAATGGAAACAACTCCTCTAACTGCAGTACAGTACCCAAAACCAAGAAACAGACAATATACAACTCATAGACCTTATGGGGTCTTGCTAAATTTATATCTTTGTGCTTATGTGGATGTTCATCTCTCATGGAAAATTTCAACTGCCATTAGAATCAACTGAAATACCCCATCACCCCAACACACCCTCTATTATACCTACAACCACCACTACCCAACCGCCACTCAGCTTATTTTAAAGTCAATCTTGGGGTGAGAACATAGTTAGGATAAGTACCCCAGGCCCTCTATTCAAATGTACCATAACTAGGGCAACTGTGTTCTGACACTATAGCCTTCCCCTTTATCCTCACCCCTGGGGATGGACAGGGCCTCTTAGCTTTATGTTACCTCTCAGTTTCCTTTGCACTGTTTCCATCTTGCAATGTTTGTGTAGTTAATTTCTTATGTTAGAGTCTCTCTGTTGAGTACTTCGTATAATTTCTGTCTAATCCATCGAGATAGTCTTTCAGTTTATGGTATGTTGTTATTACTAAAACCTGTGAGACTCTATGACAAACTAAGACCCAGGCCAGTTGCTAGAGTTACAAGAAGTCAACCACAGGTCCTATGTCAAGATGCTCCCATGTTAGCAGGAGGGATGCAGACAAATAACTTCAGAAGTGTTTCTCAAACTGTGATCCAAACTGTGTTGTGGAATAATTATTTTAACAAGGCACAGATATGCTACATTTGTTCATGCTGCAGAATATTCCTTTAACTGTGTAAAGATGTATTGTAGTTAGAAGTTTTCCTGTGTCCCGGCTGGCCAACGGTCAGAACAAATCTCTCCCACTAGCGCCCCCCCCCAAGTAAACACAAAGAGGGTTATATTAATTATAACTGTTTGGCCATTAGCTCAGGCTTATTATTGACTATCTCTTAAACTTAAGTTAACCCATAATTAATATCTATATTTAGCCAGGTGGCTTGGTACCTTTTTTCAGTTCTGCCTTGTCATCTTGCTTCCTCTGTGTTTGGCTGGTGACTCCTGACTCAGCCTTCCTCTTCCCAGAATCCTCCTCATCTGCTTACTCTGCCTATACTTCCTGCCTGACTACTGGACAATCAGCATTTTATTTATCAACCAATCAAAGCAACACACATTTGCAACATACAGAACAACATTCCACAGCAGTGTGTTACTTTTGTTTATGCTGCATTTGTTTAATTATGTAAAGATGGGTTGCATTTGTTTCACCTTGCCTGCCTAAGGCTCCTGATTAGTCTAATGAAGAGCTAAATGGCCAATATCTAGACAGAGAAAGGATAGGTGGGGCTGGCAGGGAGAGAGAATATATTGGAGGAGAAATCTAGTCTCAAAAGGAATGAGAAGAGAATGAGGAGAAGGAGGAAGACATGCCCAGGGCAGAAGCCAGCCAGACATTGAGATGGCAGGAAAGTAAGATACACAGAAAGAAAGAAAATAAAAAGACCTGAGGCAAAATGTGGATGAAGAGAAACAGATTAAAATAAGAGCTAAGATAAGGCTGAGCCTTCATAACTAATATTAAGTCCACGTGTCATGATTTGGGAGCTGATTGGTGGTCCAAAAGAAAAACCCTGATACACCAAAGGCAATAGATTCTTTTAAAAAATGTTTTATTTTTATATATACTTAAAAAATTTTAATTATATGTTGTGGTGGTTTGAAAAAAAATGGCCTCTAAGGGGAGTGGCACTGTTAGGTTTGTTGGAGTAGATGTACTCTTGTTGGAGGAAGTGTGTCACTATAGAGGCAAGCTTTGAGGTCTCAAGATACTTTCCAGTGTCTCAGACCACTTCCTTTTGCCTGAGCAAGATGTAGAACTCTCAGCTCCTTCTCAAGCACCATGTCTGCCTGCACACCATCATGTCTCACTATGATGTTAAAGGACTAAACCTCTAAAAATGTAAGCCACCCCATCAAATGTTTTCCTTTACAAGAGTTGTTGTGGTCATGGTGTCTCTTCACAGCAGTAAAGACCCTAAGATATGTATACATGTAGGGTGGTGAGTGGGTGGACGGACATATGTGTGTGTGGGGGGGGAGGGGGGTTGTGCATGTAAGTGCAGTGCCCATAGATGCCAAAGAGGACAGCAGATTTACTGGAGTTACAGGCAGTTTTGAGCTGCCCAAAATGAGTACTGGGAATCCAATTCCAGTCCTCTGGAAGAGAAGTGCATTCTCTTAACCACTGAGCTATCTTTCCATCCCCACAACAGATTCTTTTTAGACATACACAGTCTATGTTAAACAAGGTCCCTCAGCCATTCTGATGCCCTCTCAAGTAAGAGAACCACAGGGTGCATTTGTACAGTATGTAGCTAAGGGTTCAAAAGACTCAGCATGTCACAATGATGGTTTTTCAAACATCTCGTGGCTTATTTAGCCTCCCACAGGGTTTTAGGCTGAATCTTGGCTCATCCATGGAGCCTTCTCCGACTTTCCTAAACCCACAAGGAACTTGGATTTTTCAGAATTCAAACAGGACTCATTGCCCACCCAGCTCGCACACTTTGTGTTTTCCAAATGCATCCAAGTTGCTGGTTTGGGTCTTTGAGGTTTTTCTGATCAAAGGGTGGAGACTATTATATAAACTCTCAGTTTCGTGTAAGTAGTGGAATAGTGCTGAGCATGTAATTTTCAACACATGATTATTTATTATACCAACAAGTAGTACATATAACTTATTCATTATTTATCACCAGTCATTGTCCTTAGAGTGAAAAACAGAGAAACCTCAGTGCTGAGCCTTAAAGGTCAAAGCTTTAGAAAGGGATGCAGTATACCATGTTCTCAAGGTTCCATCATTGGAAACCACCTAGGAGACAGGGTTTCTCTGTGTAGCTTTTGCACCTTTCCTGGATCTTGCTCTGTAGACCAGGCTGGTCTCGAACTCACAAGGATCCACCTGCCTCTACGTCCCAAGTGCTGGGATTAAAGGTGTGTGCCACCACCACCTGGCCATGGGTAATCTTAAACCTTCCAAAGTAAGCTTTACTGACTGCTTCTGGATGTACTAGTAAATGTCCATTTGCTATTTGTTCATCTTTGATTGTTTTGCTGTTAATTAGAGATTTTGACTGCAAAATGATAGAAGAAATCTGAAATTTAGGAGAAAAACTTTTAACTGAGACAATTCTATGGACTCTTCCACCACTGTCCCCACCCCATCCCAGAGTTGACAACCTCTTTAAAGGAAGGATCCCTTAGTCTAATTGAGGGAACACTGACTGGTAAGCAGAGCAAAGACTCCCTGGCCAAAGATGCCTACTGAAGTCAGAATCAGGGAAGGAATATCTGGCAGAGCAGGGTCTGGTGGTCCAACTGCTGATGTGGAAGATGGGAGAGGGTGTGGACCATGTAATCCCAGCAGCCCACAGGAGCCAAGGGTCTGGGAAGGTCAGGACACAGGTTCTTCTCTAGCGTCTTCCCAGAGGAACACTGTCCTCTGACATCTTGGTTTTAGACCAGTAGGAAACATTTTACACTCTGGCCTTTGGAACAACAGGCTAATACTTCTCACGTGGTTTCAAGGGGTAAGTGGTACTTGGCTGTTGCTGTTATGACACTGTAGGAAACATATACATTGATCCCCAGGGAACACAGTTTGAGAACCACTGCCTCTGCTGGTTTGCTCCCCAAACAGCTCATTTTCAATGTTTGTTTTTTCCATTCAACATTTATAACAGGGAATAATGAGAAGCGGGGTAGGGCATGAGTTGCAGAGTAAGAATGAGGAGGCAGAGTGTGGAAAGAAGCTGATGCTCTAGAGGTGGCAGATTCGCCATCACATATCTGCTCTGGGGGCTGCTACACAGGGCATGTTTGGGAGGGGATATGGTGAGGGAGCTGGAAATGGCAGTAGGACAGACAGGGTCCCACCCAGCCTATGGACAAAAGGACTGACCCAAAGGCGAGTCAAATCACCTCAATGCAGCTCTGGAACAACACACAGGACTGCTGGGTTTTTCAGAGGTCAATATTGCCCACCAGAAGATTCTGGTTGCCTCCTGGGATGGGCCTGCCATACTCATTCACTATCTGGGAAGCAGGGCCTTGGAACAAACATGACTGTTGAGTACAGCAGCCCTGAACCGTTGGGGTTCTGACAGGTACATTTCCATGGGTACCACACTGAAGTATGCTGAGTTTCTGGGAGATCACTGGAGACTGGAGTTTTGTACCATTACAGGGACTCCTAAAGCCACAAAAGGTCCCCCCATCCTCTTCACAGCACTGCTCCAGGACCCCCTCAGACCTCAGTGGGCATCTGCTTATACCAAATGAACTCTATCCTCACTCTGATTCCACAGCAGCTGCTCCAGGTTCAGACACTTAAAAATTCACTGTTTACCTTTCTTACAGGGCCATCTATCCTGGCACACAATTGCTATAGATTTAAGGGTCAGAGCTGGGCACAACACAATCACAAGCAGGCTCTGGTTGCAGGAAAGGTGGGACAAGGAGCAACAGGACCATATGGTGTTTGTGTGTTTCCACATCAGTGAGCAAAGGGATGGGCAGGCAGAGCCGGGGAACCTCCATTTAACCAAACAGCTGTGCACAGGTTTCCCAAGACAGGGCTAGGAAACTAGCTCTTCCATTCAGGCATCAGTGGGACTCCATGTGTCTACAGCACAGAGAAAGACAAACATTAGCAGTTCCCTCTGGGGAGGGCAGTCTCTACCCCTGACTCAGATCAGGGCTTTAATGTTTATGAAATGCAGGACACAGGAGTGCCAGCATGCATAGAAGAGAGGCTGCAGCATTCTGGTACAGCAATTTCATCTAGTTCTCCCAAGGGACCAGGAAGGTCTAGCAGAGATGATGGGCAAGTCCTTTTGGAGAATTAGATGAAGCTAGAAAGAAGATGAACCCCTACATCTTATTATTGTTATAATCTCTTTTCTGCTTCTGTAATAGAATACCACAGGCTGGGTAATTTATTAAGAAAAAGAGTGAATTTATATTTCTCACAGTTTGAGAGATGTGAGAGGCCTGAGAGCATGGCTCCATAATCTCAGAGGGGCTGCTCACTGCATCATAGCATGGCAAAGAGCATCCCAGGACAGGAGGCCCTGAAAGTGTTAGTTTAAGTCTCTCTTGGGAAGCTGGTGATGCCCTGTGCCTTCTGGCTCCACCCTCATTTATCTGAATTACCTCAAAATATACCCATCGAGAAATGGTATGTACATGAACTTGGGGATTGAGCTTTCAACACATGAACTCTAAGGGGTGACATCAAACCACAGCTGTGACAGTGGGCAGAAATGGGTTAGCCCAGACAGTAGATACAGAGGGACTGGTTGGAGGGCTGTCCTGTGGAAATGGAAGATTCTCCAGGAAGTGGACTTCTGAATGGTGATTAAAACAGAGGTAAAATCCAGGACCCAGTAGGAATCTTCTTCTGTTTTAGATCACAGTTACAGTACGTTGTATGAAAGGCTGCTGAGAATGGCACCCCAGGGCTGGATTTGGGCCATATAGTGTCTCCAGCTAAGAGCAGACAAGAGCTATGAAGTCCTGTCATTCACCAACCTCGGTTGTTGCCCCTAGAGAACACTTCCCTTCTATGGAAGGAAATGGAAGTGTTTCAGTGAGCACTCATACATTCACACACACACACACACACACAATCTTCCATCTTCTTTATTTTTCTTCTCTCAGGCCCCTTCTTTACTGAAGAATCTGCTTCTTGATGGCCGTTGGCCCAGCTACAGTTTTGCAACTTGGGCCCGCTGTGTGCCTGCTATCTACACCTAAGGCACAAGGAAAGCAGACTCTGCGGGTAAGGAGGAAGAGAGAGCTCTGACTGTGCCTCTAGACCTGAGGGATGAGGCAGAGTCATGGCTGCCCTTACCTGAAATGTGAAGTACTCGTCCGCAGGGGCATTCAGCATGTTGCAGATCTGTGAAGCAAGAGACAGAGTCCTTCTGAAACATGGTGAGGTCGGGACCACGGAAGCCCACGGGGGTAAAGAGTGCCTCCAGAGTGAGAGTTCCCACGAAGCTGCTAACGTGTTTACTCCCTAGGTTAGGCCATGTCTAATTGGCCTACCATAGGCTCACTGGAGTCGCCTCCTCTTCTGCTACATCGCTGACTGACATTTGGTGCCATCTTTACTCCTCCCTACTTTCCCACCTCCACGTGACATGACAGCCTTCGACTTCCAACAACTCCTCAACCCAAGACACAAGACTGTATTTTTACTTCAACCAAAGTCCAACTTAAGTGATAGTATTTCAAACCTGGATGGTAACGGTTGAGTAGTCCTCTCCTTTTAAAGATGAGGACATTAAAGTCCACAAAAGTTCAGTGCTCTGTTCAAATTCACTGGATGAACCTCGAATTGCCATCTCCAAAGAGAGCTAGTGGGATGGGTTCTCCTGCTAGGGTTTGGGGAGAACACCAGGGTTGTGTAAGTTGCCATTCACCTGGTGTAAACACTTCTACCGTGGAGGGTGCAGGCTACCAACATTTACCTTATCACAAAATTCCTGAAAAACACCCGACAGTTTTGGGTGAGGTCTGAAGGATTATCTCACCTACCACTCCAAGCTCTGTGAGCCGTGGAAATTGTGGGAGTTAAACGCTTTTTACGAGTGGATGAAACATATCTAGTCTTTTTACTAGTCTTACAAAGACAATGTGGAAATCTTCCAAAGCTTTTATACATTTTTGCGCACATTTACTTTGGGGGGCGCTAGTTTCTTTGTTTCTTTGTGTGGATCTGGATTTCTCTGTGCAGCTCTGCTTTGTGTGGGATTAGCAATCCTCTGGCCTCAGCTCCTCACTGTTGGGATTATAGGCACGCACTCCCACACACCCTCCATCTTGCTGCTTTTATGAGTGTTAATACTTTAAGAACTTGAGGACTCTTTGGTGCCATTGTTAATTTCACAATCTAATTGAATGTTTGACATTATTTCATGGACTTGTGGACCCTCCTGAGTGTGGTTTGAAGATGCAAACCAATCAGTTCTTTTCTTCTAACTTTCCTGTCATGGACATATTTTTCATCCCTTACTTTGCGAACATATTCATAGTCCTATTAAAACCGTTGAGCACTTGAGATGGAATTGAACGTGTTGAGAGTCACAGCCTCTGACTTTGAATATCCCTGGCTTTAAATGGATGTCTAAAAATTATGCTTCTTCAGAATAATAACGTGAAAAATGGATGAATCTTTCTCAAGTTAACTAAATATTCCCATATAGTTTCAACGCTCTGATTAACTTACATTGTCTTTCCTAGCTTCCTTCCCTTTCTCCTGTACCAGGGAAAGTGCTCGTCTCACCCTTATCTCATGCATTCTTGGTTCAACTATTGTATTCACCTTGTAACTAGTAAGAGTTTCACACTGTTAGTTAGCATTTAAGTTTGTCTAATGACTTACGAATCCATTTTCAGCAACATATGCTGGTAATCCACTAAGGAGTGTCCAGTGATCTGCAGGCGGCGACCTTGGAGAAGGTTAGAAAAGTCATTGGCATTTATAAAAATGATCAGGTACCAAACCCCAGCAGCAACTCCCATGGCTATTTCAGGGAAACACTCACGGAATCACGTTAATCTCTTCTTTTCCATGTAAAATGTAATCGATGACTTTATAAAAGATGATTTCCTAGGAGGGAAGGAGATTGTGAGCACAGTATTATTTCCCACAAAAATGATATTCCCTGGAGGGTGAGTGCTTTAAAATTCTTAATAAATAGCATCTGATTTTCTGGTCATAGTTGTCTGTATAATGTAAGTTACTAAACTACTCATATATTAGTTACAGGCTTGTAATCAGATAGGAGACAATATTGACTGCATACACACAATAAGAGAGGGCTCAGTGTCACTTTAAAAAGCTGAATTTACCCAAATAACTTTTGGGGGAATCTGATAATTAAACCACCAGCAACTCTGTCTTTACTTTTAACGGATTGCTTCTTGTTGTCCATGTGTAGGTGACATTAATGACTTCATTAGGGGAAGAAACATACACTTTATCAACTGCAAGCAGACATTGATCATGCCGTGAGCACACAGCCCTTCTCTCACAGCTCATCTCAGCGGGCACCTCCACAACAGAGGTCCATGCTGGAAGGGACTGGGGCAGATGGAGAATCTGAGGCCCTCCCAGGCCCTCCCACTGTTTCCATGAGCTGAGAATGTGGTGGTGGTGAACGAAGGCTCTTTTGCCTCCATGAAGCTTGCAGTTGAGTGTGGCAGAAAACCTAGCCCAGCCCCCAGGGGTCCCATCCTGCACCAACTAAAAAGGGGCCCAAGCACTTCCTAAAAAATTGTGCTGCCAGATGTTGGTGGTACACACCTTTCATCCCAGCACTCGGGAGGCAGAGGCAGACGGTTCTTTGTGAGTTCAAGACCAGCCTGGTCTACAGAGTGAGTTCCAGGACAGCCAGGGCTGTTCCACACAGAGAAACCCAGCACCAATGGCTCTGATGCCTCCCTCATTCAGAGAACCACAGACCCACCCACCAAGTTTAGGGTTTGTGGCAAAGGAAAGCAAGAATTCAATGAGATGTGAAGGTCCACCCTGCCGTATGAGACAGAGCTTGGCAGGGTTCCAGTGAAATTTCTTTCCTCTGACCACTTCAGTTTCTTGGCACCGTACCCAGATAGCCCTGAAGAAGATGTTCACATTTACCCTGCCATCTGGAGTCTTTGGTCCTTTATAAGGTTCAACTTCTCCAAGCTTGATTGGCCACTCATCATAAAATTCCTAGAGGCAATTATATTTAAACATTACTAAGCAAATTGTCACACAATTCACCATACCTTATCTAAATTTTGTGCACTCACATACTTTATGTTAATCTACATAGTTCTGGAATTTTAGGCTTGAAAAAAAAATCCCTGTAATTCTCAGCAATATTGCTTATGAGCCTGTGACTATGTACAAGTTGCTTATCTTTTATTTATCTATAAGATGGGGATAGCTCAACTTCAGCTTTCTGTGATGATTGAATGAACTATATATGCCAAATGCTTGCATAGGGTTCAAAGAATTCCATGCATAGCATCTGTTTCTATAGACAACTGAATTGAGGGCAGTAGGTTAAGAAATTCAGTCAAGGTCACTCAGAGCAGCCAACAGTGTCACTTGCCTTAACTAATACCGGTTCTCCCCCACCTTGCTAGTTGGCTCCTTTTTCATTTGGCTATCGGGTGGTAATTTGTTCAGGAAAGAAGGGTCCTATCCAGCCCAAAAGAGGTCTACATGAAGCACCCAGATTAATTTTAGGGCAGGTATGTGGCTCAGTTTAAACCAATGACTAGGGTCAGGAGGAGTCTGCACAAGGGCTGCTGGATAAAGGTGTTCCTCGGATAGGAAGTGATGGAAGTGATGTTTCCCTTGTAGCCAGAAGCATGCTAAGCACTATCTTCAGCCCCACAGCTGGCGTTAGAAGCCTGCTCTTCTGTTGCCCGGTCCTGTGTTGTCCACTTGGAACACTGACTTTGAGAAACAACTGCTGAGCACATGAATAGTAAGAAACACAAATAATGCTGCGTCAGTTATACCGAAATCCCAACCTGCCCGCAGAATTAAAGACGAGAGTGGGCACCCGACTGCCAGTAATACTAACTACTTCTTCCTTTCTGCTTTAAGAGGATTTTTTAGATAGAAAATGTCAAATAGGTACAAACATTCATTTTGTACCTACAACGTACTCAATGCCTTAATCTCTCTGATTTTCAAAGCTGAAAACGAGAGATGTCCCCACGTTGCTGATGAGAAAGCCAGGAACCAGGGTGGTGGGAAACCTTGCTGAAATGAAGGACAGAGAGTGACGGCGCCTGGCTTCCAGCCCTCGTTGGAGCTGTAGCAACCAGAGCGGGGTGGCATTAGCAAAGAAGAGAGAAATCAGCAAGTGGAAGGGAGGAGAGAAGCAGACAAACACAAGTGATCTTTGGTGGAAGAGCAAAGAGCATAGAGACAGGCTAGTCTGTTCAACAAATTGTATTGGAACAACAACATCCAGGAAGAAAGGAAATCTTGTTTCTTTAATAATTTAAAAAAAAAAAAAAAAACAAACCTCAGTATGACTTACAGGCCAACTAACTACAAAACACAAAACTATAAGAATTCTGGAAGTTGACACAAGAGAAAATCTAGATGAGCTTGAGCCTGGAGAGACTTTTCAGACACAGAACCAGGGCACACTATATAAAGAAAAAGTATTGGACAGTATTACAATTTAAAACATCTGCTATAGAAATATTTCTCACAAAAGGGCTGGAAAGACTGGAAGAAAAATATTTACAATACAGGACTAGTATCCAGAATATTCTTTAATTTGTTCAGGCTGGCCTTAAGTTCACGTTATTCCCCTGCCTCAGTTCCAGAGTGCTGGAATTGTAAATATATGCTATCACTTCTGGTTGCAAAGAGCTCTTAAAACCTAACCATCAGGAAGCAGAGAACTCAATTTAAAAATGGGCAGGAGATCTAACTAGACATTTCACTAAATGAGAAACACCATGGTAAGTAAGCACATGAAAACTGTTCAACATCATATGTGGTTGGGAACTGAAAATTCAAACAACAATACACTACCACATGTCTTGAAATGGATGAAACCCAAATACAGAGACCACTAACTCCTGGGGAGAATGTAGATACGCAGAAGGAAAGTCACTTGGGAAGACAGATTGGCAGCGCTTTATAAAGATGAACAGTCTCCCTGGGTAATCCAGCAACTGGACTTTCTGCCATTTACTCAAGTGAGTTGAAAACATGTGTACACAAAAACCCATACATGATGTCTACAGCAGCTTTATTCATAATTTCCCCCAAATTAGAAGCAACCATAATGTCCTTCACTATGTGAGAAACAGACTGCCTTAGGATGCAACATAATTCACCAACAAAAATATGTGAGCTCTAGCAAGGATGTGGAATTGACCCACGTGTCTATCAGCGAATGAATGGATAAAGAAAATGTGGAGCATAGGCTCAGTGACATACTATCCAGCCAGAAAAGAAAAGGAAAGAAATGAACAAAGCATGCCATGTTAGTGTTAGTAAGACTCTTAGTACCATGACAGTGTTAGCAAACCCGGAGAGTTGTGCTAAGAGAAATAGGCTAGGCACTGAAAGACAAAATATGTTCAATGTACATGTGGAATCTGAAAAAGCCAAACACAGAAGCAGAGGGTAGAATGTAGAATGAGCTCAACCAGGAGCTCAGGGTTGTCAGGACAGGGAGGGGCTGTGCAAATACCACAGTGTTCCGGCCAGGCAGAGTTTGCAGGACTTATTACAGAAAAACACGACCAAAGTGAATATGTACTATATGTTTCAAAGCTGTTGAAAGACCAGATTTAAATGGTATCACCACTACATAAACTGATCAACATGCTAATTACTTTACTGTAACCATTTCATAATGTATGTATAAATGAAAATATCACACTGTACCCCACAAGTATGTGCAGCTGTGCTTTTTTTAGTCTTAAGAAATAAAAATTTTAAATGAGTTATCAGAAAGTTAGGCATAGTGGAACATGAAGAACTCAGAAGGCCGAGGCAGGAGCATTGTCTTGAGTTTGATGCTACCCTGAACTAGGCCTGTTGGGGCTACATATTGAGACTCTGTCTCAAAAAGATAACAAAAGTCACAGGAGAGAAGGCACATGAGGGAGACAGATGAGAGCCAGCCTCAGACCATCAGCTTTTGTAACCTATGTCCCCACCCAGCTTTCTCTCTCTCCTCGTCTATCCCACCTATGTTTAGTACCCACGGTCATCTTAGCAGGCCATCTCAACTCCATTCTTGCCCTGTTTCACTTGCTTTCCTTCTCATTTTAGATTTGCCTCTCCTTATTCTTCTGCTTTTTTCTCTTCCCCAAGAACATGATCTGCCTTGCAGGGTCCCTGTGCCTCAGCCTTCTGAGAGACAAGACTATTCTACACTGTCCTATAGCATGTCTTTATTCCTCTTCAGTCTACCTCTCACCTAAATTCCCTCATTGCCCTGACTTTTTTGCCCCGATATTTCTCTCTTCCACTTTGTTTTCTGTCTCCCCAGTACCAACTACAGGTCTTACTGTGATTTCTTCTTATTCCCCCTGACACTGCTGACATCCATGATAACTAAATAGGACTACACATAGTGTTATCAATAACCCTTTATTTCCTAAGATGATTAGTACTTCAGGGGTGACTCTTGCACAATCAACTATTACTCTGTTTTCCTAGTGCATCTACCTACCTCTGGATATCGACTGTTGTTACAGGGTAGGGCTGGGAATAAAGTATGGTTCCCTGGTGTTTTACAAAGGAGAATGATGTCTCAACTATGACCTAGTCTCTTCTACATATTGCAAACACTCCTAACTGGAGGGAAAAAGGTGACCTAAATTTAAAATAGTTTTTTAATGCAATCGATAATCTAACTCCTGATACACAAATTTTAATACAAAATACATGAAAACTCAAGACAACATATTCCCTCAAAAATATAACAAATACCACAGTAAATGCCCCCAATGACAGTGACTTAGATGAAATTCCAGACCAATGTCAAATGTCTGGGTATATTCCATGAGAACATATAAACAGGTGGATAAAATAAGGAAGTCAATATAAGCTCTGAAAATGAAGTGTGATACATAGACAAATATACTGAAGAAAAACCAAGCTGAAATGATGCTGGAAATGAACATTTCACTAAGTCAAATAAAAAACTCAATGGACAACCTCTCTAACAGAATGGTTCACAGGAAGGGAGAACACCAGGACTTGAAGATAAGATACAGGAATTGGTACATTCAGTTGAAAACAACAATAAATTTCTATAAAAATATAAACAGAATATACAAGAACTTTGGGATACCATGAAAAGATCAAATCTGTTAATTATGGATATAGAAGGAGAATGACACCATGCAAAAGGCATAGAAAATATCTTCAATTGCCTGAACCTAGAGAAAGAGAGGTCCATCGAAGTAGATGAAGCATATAGAAATCCAAAGAGGCAAGACCCTGGGGGGAAAAAAAACAAATCAATCTCCTACATCATATCACAGTTAAAACACTGACTATCTAACACAAGGAACATAGCAGAAAGAGAGAAAAGGGCCACATACAAAGGCAGGCTCATAAGACTAACAGCTGGCCTCTCAAAAGAAACCTCCAAAGCCAGAAGGCCAGGGAAAGATGTATTTCAAATTCCAAAAAACAACAGCTGCCAATGGAGGTTTTTATACCTGTGAAATGATCTCTTCCAACTGATGCAGAAATAAGAGTGTTAATGATGAAATGAGGCTAAAGGAGTCTATGATTGCTAAGTCAGTCTGCAGAGGATATTGGGCAGAATTTTTCAGACTGAAGAAAATGGTGAACACATTCAGGGGCAGTAGGGAAAAAATTAAAGGGGGTATGACTGTGATTAAATAAATGAGGATTAGGAAAACACCACACTCTACATAATCAACAAAATGGCATGAATTATTACATACCTTTAAATAATAACTCTTCAATGCCTTAGTTCCTGAATCAGAAGACACAGTCTAACATATTGAGTCAGAAAGAAAGAAAGAAAGAAAGAAAGAAAGAAAGAAAGAAAGAAAGGAAGGAAGGAAAGGAAGGGAAAGAAAGAAAGGAAGGAAGGAAGAAAGAAAGAAACAAAGAAAATCAATCTTGTTTCTGCCTCCAAGAAACACACTTTGCCTTCAAAACAGATATCATGATAGGGGAAAGGGATGGAAAAAAGTGTATCAAGCAAAAGGAACCAGGAAATGGGAGTCAATATCTTGGCATTTGACAAAATAGACTTCAAACCAATTTAACTTGGAGATCAAGAAGATCATCACCTCATGCTGATTAATGGAACAAACATCCATCAAAAGGATGCTTCATTTCTGTAAACTAATTTTATATATAAAAGCAAGGAGTAATTTAGATACTAGAAATTGCAAATCAAGTTTCTTTTTTAAAAGGACATTTGCAATTCTAAACGTATGTACACAAACATGGGTACACACAATTTCATAAGACACTATATAAAGTCACAGATTAACCTTAACACAGTAAAAGTGAGTTATTTCAATATCTTACTCTTACCAATAAACAGCTCATCCTGACAAAAATATGGAGACCAGGGAGTTATATGATATTCTACATAAAATAGTCTTAACAGATGTCCTCAGAGCATTCTATCTAAATATTCTTCTCAACAGCCCATGGAACTTTCTCTAAAATAAGATCACATATTGGGATACAAGTGGATTACTTGTCTGTTGCTGTGTAAAATATCATGACCAAAAGCAGCTGAAGCAAAAAAGGGTTTATTTTAGCTTATAGTTTCAGAGGGACGGAGTCCATGATGGCAGGAAAGGCATGGCTTGGTGGCAGAAGCAGGAAGCTGGTGGGTCACATTTCCACTCACACATGGACAGCAAAAAGAGAGACCAGGGAGGGGGCAAGACTATAAACCTCCAAGCTTCCCACTACCACCCCCAATGATGTACCTCCTCCAATAAGGTTCCCCTTCCTACAGGTTCCATAACCTCCTGAAACAGTGCCACCAGCTGGAGACCAAGTGTTAAAATATACAGACCCATGAAGGACATCGTTCATTCAAACCACCACAACCATCAACAAATATACAAACATTGAAATAGCTTCTGGTATTATATCTGACAATATGGAATAAAGCTAGAAATCAACAGGAAGAGAATGTCCAGAAAATGTGCACACTTAGGGAGATTACAGCTGAGTGTGAATGGGTCACTAAAGAAGGAAATTAGAAAAGTCTTAGAGTTGAAAGAAAGAAGACACTCCCAAACCTATGGGACATAATGGGAATACTTCTAAAGGGAACCGCAGCTGTATGTGCCTACATTGAAAGAACCAGAGATTTCTCAAACAGACAGCTTAAGAGTGCACTTTAGGGCCTTGAATAAAAAAGAACAAGTCAAACCCCAAAGCAGTGTACCAAAAGAAATAATTGAAATCATGGAAGAAATTAATAAAATAAAAATTTAAAGATACAAATAACCAATGAAACAAAGAGTTCATCTTTCAAAAGATAAACAGGAGCAACAAACTAGCCAGATGTGTGTGTGTGAGAGAGAAAGAGAGAAAGGGGGGGTTGGGGAGAATGTGCTCATGTTAATAAAACTAGAGAAGGAAAGGGGGGAGATTACAACAGATATCAAGGAAAATCAGAAAATCCTCAGAACACACCTTAACAACTTACATATTCTACCAAACTGGGGGAAAAAAAACTAAAGAAACAGGTGAGTTAGATGAGTATGACCTACCTATCAAAGTTAAACCGAGAGACATCAGTAATTTAAACAGATCTATAGCAAACAACAAGATTCAAGCAGTAAGAAAAAAAAAATCTCCCAACTAAAAGAAAAAGTTCAGGCCCAAGTGGATTCACTGCAGAACTCCAGCAGACCTCTGCAAAGAGCTAATACCAGTCCTTTCAAAGTAGTCCACAAACCCAAAAGGAATGCTTCTAAACTCATTCTGCAAAACCAATATTGCCGTATTATCCTGGTATCCAAATAAGACACACACACACACACACACACACACACACACACACACACACACACACACACATTACAGGTCAGTTCCCCTGATAAATGTAGACGGCAAAAGTTCCCAATAAAACATTTGCAAACTGAATTCAAGAACACATCCAAAAGATTGTTAGTCACAATCAAGTTGGCTTAAAGTTCAGAGACAGTTCAATACATGTAAACCAACGGATGTAATTCATCATGTACATGGACTCAAGTACAGAAATCACATGGTCATTTAATAGAAGCAGAAAAAGCTTTTGACAAAATGTAACATCCTTTCATAGTAAAACCCCGAAGGAATTAGGAATGAAGGGAACATATCTCAACATAATAAAGGACATGCAGGATAAACTACAGCCAACATTGCAGTAAATGGGAAAATCTAGAAGTATTTCCACTAAGACCAAGAAGAAGGCAAGGATGTCCACTCTTTCCACTCCTTTTCAACATAATGCTTGAAGTCTTCGCTGGGACAATAAAACAAGAGAACGAAAGGGAAGGGACACAGATAGGAAAGGAAGACGGCACCATACCCATATTTACAGATGACATGATCTTGTATGTGAAAGACCCCAGTGACTCCACCAGAAAAGCCTTAGAGCTGACAGTCATGTTCATCAAAGCAGCAGGTCACAAAGATACCAATAGCCGTTCTATACATACCCATGGTTCCTAAGGCTGAGCTACTTGGTATATGCCACACTAGTACAACCTTTTAACAATAGGAAATCTGGTGGTGGGAGTGGGGGATGATACTGGGATTCTGTCTTTTCTGCTCCATTTATTATAAGCATAAACTAGTCTAAAATTTAAGGCTAATAATCAAAGCAAGAAGCTTGCTGGTGATACATACAGGTATGGAGCAGATAAGCCAAATTTTAAGCCGGAGTCCCTTTGCTTCCTGCTGCTCACAAGCCTATGTGCTGTGCCTTTGTGGCTCTTGTTCTTGCTATCAGTCATGACTGGTTATTTACAGTGTGTCCATTGGTCAATGGACCATGTTTTATTTGGGTACACATTCTCTAGGGAGACGAGGCATATGGAACATGAAAACCTTCTCCTTGGTCATGTCCAGAAGACCAATGGAGTAGCGCTCGCAGTTGAGGTATGTTCTGATGGTGTACAGTGCTTTATGAAACTGTCGTTCAACGTCGGTGAGCTCTTCGAATACTTTATTGGCCGACCACATAAGGATCTGAAAGTGGGCATTAAAAAGAAAACAGAGCAGAATAGAGAGAGTGGAGGGAGAGGAAGAGAGACAGACACAGAGAAAACATTAATTAAAAAAACATGAAGTATATCCAAAAATGAACACATCTCACAAGAAACTGCAGTTCTGTTTTGAACCGCCAACAACATCATGGGTTCTCTAAGCGGGGTGGCATGTAATTATGGGCCATAAACCCATGATCTTTTCCAAACCATGGGTTTATGAAAGGGGAGAACACATGATCAGTCTGGCATAAAGGACAAATGCTCTCAATCTTTGCAAAGGATCGAGTATCAGTGGGCTGCCGCTGGACCTTATGGGTAGGAAGTCACATGACTCTTCCACGCATCCTTAGCAAATCAAAGTTAGCCAAACCTGGAAAGTTGGAATAGGAGGGACCTTAGACACGTTCATCTCAAGGCCCACTCCTGTACTGTACAGATGAGGGGCCTGAGTATCCTGGCTGCGGATATTCCTGTTTACCCCTCCATCTCTTGGAAACAATAAACCACAAATGAATGATTCTTTTCCTACAATAACCCAGGGACTGAGAACTTTAAGTGAGAACTTGTGACAGTTTAGTAGTCACCCCAGCCGTATAAGGTGGGTCCTGTAATCACCACTACATCACAGGTGAGGAATCCACAGGCAATCAAAACCTACACTGAACAAGCCCAGCCAGTTGTACATGCAGATGGAAGGCTGAAAGCTGGGAGAGAAGGCCGTGAGGATACCTAGACTAAGGTCTGGGGATCTGCTCCATGTGGCTTAAGCTCTCATGAGGGATAAGAGGGGTCTGGCTTGTTGCTGCTTCTGGGTCCCTCTGCCAGAGCAGACGAGCATGGCATGACTACTGTTACTGTCCCATTACCTGGCTTCTCCGGGACTCCACACTGTACAGGTAGCCGGTATGCTGCAGCCTTAGAGCAACAGCAACAAAGCTGTTGTACTTGGAAAAGACCTACAGGCCACAGAGAGGAACAAGTTACGCTTGGGACCCCTTCTTTTGATTGTTCAAGTCACTTCCTGTGTGTGTCAGGTCAGGACACTGGGCTAGCATTACCTCCTCATCCTGCTTGGAAAACTCAGGAGCGCTGATTTTGTTCACCGCCATGACCACAGCAAGGACCTCCTTTCCCATCACAATCGGGATCGCCAGCAGGTTCTTGGTGACATACCCAGTTTGCTTGTCCATAAAGTCAGAAAAGTGGCTGTTCTAGAGGGAAAAAATGTTCATGAGCTTGCCAAAATAGAACAGAATCATAGGGCGGTAGCTTCTAAAACACGCTCTAATCCTCAACCCTACCCCATGTCATTTTCTATGACCAGTGTGTGATGGAACTGTCTGGGCTGGAATGTTCATTTCACATCCAAGGAGAAGCTTATCCGGATCAGGCAGCGGCTGGAGCAGGAGGAAAGAGGTGGTATCCCAACATGGAGGAAAGTGAGGTGCTAAGAAGATGAGGGGTCTGCTGGGTGGTGGTGGCGGCGGCGCACGCCTTTAATCCCAGCACTCGGGAGGCAAAGCTACATAGAGAAACCCTGTCTCGAAAAACCAAAAAAAAAAAAAAAAAAAAAAAAAAAAGATGAGGGGTCACAGGGTTTACAGGGTTACAGCAGTGTGTGCAGAGAGGGAAACACATGGGCACAGGGACAGCATTCTTTAATGGCAAATGCAAAACGTCCAGTTAAAACCACCAATCCCTCTAGCAATGCATAAGAAAAAAATCAATAATCCCTCAAGACCACTTGTTCTCAACTCTTGACAAACCTCTATACCCAAAAATATTTACATTGTAATGCATAACAGTGGCAAAATTGCAATTATAAAGTAGCAATGAAATTTCATTATTTTATAGTCGGGGGTCACCACAACTGGAACTGTTAAAGGGTTGCAGCATTAGGAAGGTTGAGAACCACTGCTCAAGAGCCTTCTGACCTCTTCCACTTGAGGAATATAGTAGTGACTGCTTGGTAACCTCCTTCCAGAACTTTCTCTGTGATTAGACAATTTATTGAGCACTCTGTTCATAGTTTCCCTCTCTGTGAGAAATGCTACACCAGTCACTCCTGGTTTTGCTTTCATGAGATGGATTTCCAGAGTGAAGACCCCTTTGGCTGGAGGATTGGGTTGCGTGAAATTATTTATGCAGATTTGTTTATGAAATGTTAAACTTTCTTTCCTTTTCTTGAAAATATTTTTTTTCTCTCAAATAATGTTTCTTGACTGTGGTTTCCCCTCCTTCTACTCCTCCCAGTTCCTGCCCACCTCCCCTCCGTCCACATCCACACCCTTTCTGTCTCATTTGAAAACAAACAGGCTTCTAAGGGATAGTAAAAACTAACACATTGGAATAGGATAAAACAAACAGAAGGCACAAGAAACAGAGACCCCTCGTTCACACACTCAGGAATCCCATAAAAACACTAAACTGGAAGCCAAAATGTACATTCAAAAGACCTGTAGGGCAAAAAGAGATTAAAAAACAAAAAACATATAAAATAAAATTTAAAAAAAGAAAAGAAATTTTTAGAAAGAGGAAACATCCTGACATAGCATTATAAGAAAAGGAAGCTCCAAAGATGCCATGGTGTTCATTTCCTGTGGGCATCCACTGCTGGGTAGGCAGCCCGCACTTAAGAGTAGTTCATGTCCCTAGTGAAACTCCACTGGACAAAGCTTCTGGCTGAGGGATGTGTGCCTTTCTCCTCTCAGCTCTACAACCCCATCTGGTACAGAGCCTTGCAGGCCCTGCACGAGCTGCCTCAGTCTCTCTAAGTTCACATGCGCATTGATCTTGTTGACTTAGAAGGCCTTGTTTTCTTGGTGTCTTCCATCCCCTCTGGTTCTTGCACTTTTTCTGCCTCCTCTTCTGCAGGTACTCTTGAGCCCTGAGAGGAGGGATTTGATCAAGACATCCCTCTTAGGACTGACGGTTTGATTCCAGGGTCTCTCACTCTCTGCATGTCTGGCTGTGGGTCTCCGTATTTGTTCCCATCTGATGCAGGAGGAGGCTTCTCTGATGATGGCTGAACAAGGCACTGATTATGAGTATAGCAGAATGTCATTAGGAGTCATTTTATTCCATAGCAATCATATGAGCAGGAATTTGGGGACCAGGTGTGCATGGTCAAAAGGGTGAGTGATTCTTGATGGTTGAAACCAGATTAAAAGGAGAACTTTTAATGACAGGAAGCTGAGAGATAGCCTGCTGTTTCTTGCTTATTAGGGAAGCTGGTCATTAACTGCTTAGGTACTGTTCAGTCAGACTGGTTGGAGAGAAGGCTGCATAAGGCTGATGTTTCTTATTGATTTTCTCAAATTGCCAAGTCTTTGTTTCATTGTTCTTTCATTGTTTTCCTTTGTTTGTTTCTATTTTATTGATTTCAATAAATAGTTGCATCATTTCTTGCCATTTGGAGTATGATTTCTCCATTTTGTTTTAGAGTTTTCAGGTGTGCTGTTAAGTTACTAATATGAGATCTCTCCAATTTTTTATGTAGGCCCTTAGTGCTACAACCTCACCTCTTAAAACCTCCTTCATTGTGTCCGGTAAGTTTGGATATGTTGTGTATTGTTTTCATTTTTATTTTATTTATTGATTACTTAATGTTTTAAAGACAAGTCTCACCATGTAGCCCTGGCTGTCCTGGAACTTGCTATGTAGACCAGGCTGGCCTTGAACTCAGAGATCTGCCTGCCTCTGGCCTCCTGAATACTGGGATTTCAGTCATGTGCCATCACATTTGGTGCATTAAAATTCTTGCCCCATTGGATTGTTCGATGAGATCACCTTGCCACTGCCAGTACTTACCAGTTCTCCAAAGGCTTCTCAAGCTAAGGTCTTTCCTTTCATATTTTTTTTTACTTCTTTTGAGAGATGGGAAAGAAATAGATCTTCTTGGATACAAACTCCTACAGCTGCAGGAGGTAATGATGCACAGCAAGACCTTGACTGCTGAGTTTGGAGAGTAAGTGCTCCAAGCCAAGGCCTTGAGAAATAGGTTGGAGAGGCACTTGTTATATGCTCTGCAACTTCAGAGAACACTCACTCTAGAGGGATGAGACGCACTGGCCCAGGGCTATAGGTTGCTCTCCACAAGCTGACCTCAGAGCCCCATTCCTGAAGACACTACCTGCACAACTCATTGAATGTGGAGATGTCAAGCCGGTGCCTACATAGAGCCTTCATCCCTATGTTCTAGTATCTTTGGTTCAGGAAGGTATTCTGCATACTACCAAAAGAAAAATGTACACACCAACCTAGAATTTTGTTTCTTTTTTAAGACAGTGGTATTTGATTTTACCATAGGTCCCTGGGTTATCTAGTCTCAAGTAGTAGTTAACTGAGCAACTACTATGAGCCAATCGTTTTTATTTAGTTGTCTCCATTCTCGGGGTGGAAACTCAGTCCATTACAGTGACTAGACCTCAGATATGGATCTGTACCCAGGCCTATCAGAGCACTGCCTGGCTTCTCTGTCATCTTCGTGGCTCCCATGGTCAGCAGCAACCACCTCTGTATCTTGTCTAGGTGTCGCCTACACACTCACCTGTGTGCACACTGCTACCCAGATGAGAGGTGAGTGTGGTCAGTGTGTGCTGAAAAAGGAAGGCCTTGGAGACCTTGGAGACTGTTCCAGACCTTCCATCCTGCCTTTCTGACCTTGAACTGATTTTTATTGCAGAGCCAGAAATGTCAGTCACAAGCCATGCCGTTTATAAAGGATCCTTGTCAAAAATCCAATAAGGCTAAGAAGCGAAAACTCCTCATTCATTGGCAAATGCGATGGAAAGGTAAAGAGCGATTCCGACTTCACTTAAAACTTCGACTCCAACCTTCCTTTGCTGCAGATTCTACTGCAGTGGCCAAAGCATGGTAAAGCTGCAGAGAAGCAGAGTGGAGGTGGAGCACTGGCCAGAGTCAGGAGTCTTGATTCTGTCCCAGCTCTTCTCATTCACTGACTTCTGCCATGGACTCTGGGGCAGACACTCTTCTGTGATCTCTAACTTCCCATCTGATATAGGTGAGGGTTGGGCTAACAAATTCACCAGGCCTTCCCTTCCCAGATATCCCACATTTGCAGTTCTTTGTCTTCCTGCATCTGCTCACCCAACAGACCTGTGGTTTTTCAGCACTGGTTGTATATTCATACCACCTGGGGAGCCCATGTACCAAACTAAGAGTCTACTACGGTTGGTCAGTTGGGAGTCACAAGCATCAGCGTTATTAATTTGATTTAATGCATAGTTGGGGTTGGAAAGCACCGCTCACTCTAGGGGTGGAAGTGCTTATAATCTACAGATGGAGAGAGCAATGAGGCCTCAGACTCCCGCTGAGCTCAGCATGTCTGGCTTCAATGTGCCTCTGCATCCAACTCTGAACATCAGGAGTGCTGAGGAAAACAGAGAGAGGCTCTCCCCCTCCCCACCATCCTTATAGCAAAGCTCCAGGGATGGGCCAGGCCAGGGGCACATCACCCTTGAAGCAATTCTTGTTGTTTCCTCCTCCCTACCAGAAGTTATTCTACCCACTTCTCCTTAGGGGGGGAAAATGTCTCAGAAAAAAAAAAAAATTGCACGCATCAGATTCTGAAGTTGGATGTCTTTGTAATTTGGGGGATTTGAAGAAGCATGTTCTTATTAGAAAACTTCAGGTGTCAGGACACAGCCTGTCAGCTGGGGTCAAGAGAGGCTGTCTTAAGAGCACATATCAACCCTTGTACCTGAGGCGCCCAGCAGTTGTTTGCAGAATGGTGCTAATGTTTGACACACTGATCCTCCCTGTCTGTGCAAGCCTCCTGTAATCAGCTTCAGGAGGTATTTGGAGATTATCTCTGACCTCTCAGCTGCCCTTAGTCACGAGCCAGTTTATGGACCCTAAACAGAAGAAACTTCAAGGACTGCCCTCTGACTCATCTCCCCTCCCTCAGAACAGTGGTGTCTCTTCTGTTAATAGTAAATCACAGTAATGGGACATGGGTGTAGGAAAGCCCTGCTGGCAGAAACTGTGTGTGGCTGGTGCTCTTGGTGCTTCCCAGTGAGGGATTATGGGGGATTAGCATTTTCTAATGCTTTTCTAAAATGACCGAGTGGTCAGAAGAAAGAGTTGATTTTCTGTTTCCATAAGGAGAATAGCAATGCCTTGTATTAGCACAGTGCTGTCTTGGTCTTCAGCAGGGTGCAAATACTTCCTTATACAATTGAAATTGTTGTGATGGAGGAGTGTGAGAAAGTTTCCCTGTGCTAGCCTTTGGTGTGCTGGCTAATCACTTGGTGGGCTTGGCAGAAGGGTAGACCCAAAGCCATGGAGGAGATGAGCCTAGCCAGGAGCACCTGATTGAAAAAACAAAGACAAAAACCAAACCAAACAAACAAAAACCACTTCAAGACTCTCTTACACTAAAAAGTTGTGTTCACTGCTCCTCTGAAATTCCAGCTTCACGGAGCATCTTGTCTTTTGTTAACTGCAGCCTGCCTGGGACCACCATCTCCTTCCTATCATGTCTCCCTTGTCTCTGACAAGACCTCTGCCCCACTACAGGAAGGCCACCTACCTTTTTCACGTCTGAAACATTAACAGCTTTCTTCACTTGAGCAACCCAGCCAACTATCCCAATGTCCAGTGGAAACACGACTTCCCTGTCAGGGGCCACAAGGTTGTCCTCAAACTTAGACGTTGGGGTGATGTTCAGCAGCCTGGAGGCCACTTCAGGTATGCCGTTTCTTGCTCGGCATATGAACATACTGCAGCAGTCAGCCTGTAGAAGCTGCGCCAGCCTTTGCAGGGCCCTGTGAGCCACCTGCTCAGCGCTGCCTGCCTCGTCCTGCATAGACCGCAGGAGCTCCAGGCACAGGGCTGACTCCTCCACCTGCGTCACCTCAGGGAGAGACATGCTGGCCTGGACCCCTGGTTGGCTGTTTTTGAAGGTCAGCCCCAGTGTCTCCACCCGAAGCTTCTTGTCAAAGTACTCCTTGGCAAACTGAGGGTTCTCTTCCAGGTATCTCTCCACAGCATCTTGGCTGATCTCACCCATGGTGTGGCTTGTGTTGCTGCTGCTGTCCAGAGAAGATGGTTCCTCAGAGTGACACCTGGACCAGTATGACAAGAAGGAAATACATCCCGGTCAAAATCATCAAGGAAGCTCCAGGTGGTACCTCATTAAGCCCCCAAAAGAGAAGCAGGAGGGTTGCTTAGCGGTTCTTTCAAACTGCCTGGGACGTGACACAAGACCTCAGCTTATGGCAGCCAGGAAGCTGTGGATTAAAGAGTCAAGTCACAAAATCCCTCAGCACTAGGAGCCCCTAAGTCCTCAGAGAATCTTCAGAGAATCTTTGAACAGCCAGGCAAGAGTCAAGTGGCAATGTCTGTTCCAGAAGAATAACTCAACTGTTGCTGTCCACAGCCAAGAATAATCACCGACCTCCCCCCTGGGTACCTTCCATAACACAGGCAGCCCTTAAACTGCACTTGTGTGACAGCTATCAGGATGGCTTGTATACAGACCTCAGACATGCTTGGGGTTTGGGGTATGTAACAGCTTTAACCATTTCAGGGAGCATTGGTGAGGGAGACAGGAGGGTTTAGCGTCCAAGCAGCACAAAAATGAATATAAACTCTTCCCTTTCCTCAAAAGCCCTTTGGTCCCCTTTTGTTGTGGAATAACATTTTAACTAAGCAAGGATGGGTTACATTTGCTTATGCTTCCTTTGTTAATGATGTAAAGATGTATTACATTCGTCTATGCTGCATTTATTTAATTATGTGAAGATGTATTGCATTTGTTTCACCTTGCCTGCCTAAGGCACCTGATTGGTCTAATAACAAGTTGAATGGTCAATAGCTAGGCAGGAGAGGGATAGACAGAGTTGGCGGGCAGAGAGACTAAATTAGAGAAGAGAGGAAAAGAGAAGGAGGAGAAGAGAATGAGGGAGAAAGAGAGGGACATGCCTGGGACCAGAATCCAGGCAGCCACCAGCCAGACATGGAGACAGCAAGAAAGTAAGATAGACAGGAAGGAAGGAAGGAAGGAAGGAAGGAAGGAAGGAAGGAAGGAAGGAAGGAAGGAAAAGAAAGGTAAAAAGCCCCAAGGCAAAATGTAAATGAAGAGAAATAGGTTAAATTATAAAATCTAGCAAGAAATGAGCCTAAGCTAAGGCCAAGCATTCGTAACTAATAAGAAGTCTCTATATCATGATTTGGGAGCTGGTTGATGGCCCAAAAGAAAAAGAAAGCCTGTTACACTCTTTCCCTAAAGGCCTCCCTTCTCAATGGCCCTCGTGTTAGAGAGCTGGGAGCCACTTTAAAGGAACGAAACTGAGGCTTACTACTAAGAGAGTTAAACAAAGGTTGGAAAAATACCCCTGCAGTTAAGTGCAGGGGAGCCACAGGTTACATGACTGCAGAAGTGGCCTACCCATCCCTAACTGGCTTTTCTGCCTCTAAACATATTGGTTTGCTTAATTTAACAAATGAACATAAGCATATTTCTTTTCAGTAGCAGTAGCTTGGGGTCATGCATTCTTTTCCCTCCAAGGCAGCTTATAGCTGTCATCTGTTGCTAGGGTCCTTGACCTCTCAGGGGCTGCTAGCGAGCAGAGCGCACTCAGCACTGCTACATTTTGTTCAATGTTTAATTTATTCAGCCTTGGCATCTATTAAGCACACTTCCTCGAGCAAAACTATCACACATCTCCCAAATCAAACTAAACATTTTCCAATCCAGTTAGCTTGAATATTTAAGGGCTGACTCCAAGTCTTGATGAGTCTTTTAACTGTTTCAATAAAGCTTCAAGCATGACAAGATAAAAGTTGAAATGAAAAATGATGAATACAAATTAGTAGGGTATCCCCCTTAGATTGGTTTCTAAAGGACAATGTTCAGTTCTCACTTACGTTTATAAATGCAAAGCTCTACCTCACCAGATTGATAGTGATCTTAGTCACAAAAGAGAGAGCTTGAAGCTGCAGAGCCCAGGTTGACAACTGAAATTCATAGTTTTCCCAGAGAAACAGAACTCACACCAGCATTATCAGGAAGTTAAGCCCATTTGTATGGTGGTGATTCACCTGTTACCCAAAGGATATTGTAAGGTACCCACATTTTCTTATTCCTGCTATGTGACACTCAAGTCTCCTCTCGGGAGGGCTTTTGGCAGGTGACTGCTTCCTCCATCCTTAGAGGATGGCACTAGGTGCTAGTCAGGATATGGAAAACCCAAATCAAGCAACAACAGGCAGTGAGATTGGATCAGTAATAAGCTTCCTCTCAAAATAAAAGATAGCAGAGAAAGCAGGTAGAGATGAGTCTAGGAATATGGACCGAGCCCTAATTACAGGGCTTCAGAGGCTCTACTGGGGGTGGGGAGTTGGAGATTTTGAGATAGGAAAGGACTCTTCTTTACAGTTTAACCTGGTAGCAAGGTGATGCTGGACTTGTAGAGTAAGTTTGGAAGAGTCCCTCTCTATGGCTACAAAGGTGGATCAACTATTCAGAGCACTTTGCTTACTGCCCTTGCAGAGGGCCAGAGTTCTGATCCCAGCACCCACTTAGGTGGCTCATAACCACCTGTAACTCTGACTCCAGTGGACCCAATGTCTGCTTCTAGCCTCTGAGGGCACCCTCACACATATATTCATATACTTACACTGACACACACACACACACACACACACACACACACACACACACACACATTTTAAATCTTTTTAAAAAAGAGTTCCCTTTCTTTCAATTCTACAAAACAGTTTGAGAAGTACTAATTCTTCTTTAAAAGTTTGGTAAAATTCTACAGCAAAGCCACCTAGTCCTAACAGGTTGGTTTCATTCCAGGAATACCAGAGTGGTTTGTCACAGATAAATCAATACACATAACACTGGGGCTGGAGAGATGGCTCAGCAGTTAAGAGTATTTACTGCTCTATCAGAGGACCCAGTTCAAATCTCAGCACCCACATCAGGTGGCTCACTTACACTCATAATACCAAGGATTCATACGATGCACCCTCTAATCTCTGAGGGCACACACACACACATAAGCTGTTTTTGTTTTTGTTTTGTTTTGTTTTGTTTTTAAGTAATAATACAGCACAGGCCAGACAGTGGTGGCGCACACCTGTAATCCTAGCACTCTGGAGGCAGAGGCAGGTGGATCTCTGTGAGTTCAAGGCCAGCCTGGTCTACAGCGCTAGTCCAGGACAGGCTCCAAAGGTGCAGAGAAACCCTGTCTCGAAAAACAAAATCAACAAAAAAAATAATAATACAGCACATAAATAAAATCACAGACGAAACCCACCAAGCTTCAATGGACAATTCCATCCAAACCTATGGTGACCTGGTTAAACAAAACAAAATTGAAAAAACATGAATATAGGAAAGGAACTTGTGAGGAGGAGTGACTAGGAGACAATGGGATGAGATTAATCAGAATTCATTATATACATGTATGGGATTGCCAAAAACCAATTTAATAAAACTATTTTAAATGGCATTAAAATTAGCAAATAATCTGAATAGATACTTTTCAAACAGATAAATACAAATTATGAATAGATATGTGAGAAAAATACTGCATGCAGTCAGGTATAAAAAAAGTGTAAATTGAAGCTATATTGAGGCTCTATCTCATTTCAGTAGAATAGTTGCTACCAGAACAACAGATGCTGGCAAGCATGTGGAGAAAAGGGGACCTTTTACACTGAGGGTGGGTGTGTAAATTATCACAGTCACTGTGGTAAGCAGGCTGGACAATCCTCAAAGGAACTACAGAACTAGCAAAGATGCATCGAGCCTACTCCTACATATATGCCAAAGGAAATGCAGTCAGTACAGAAGAGACACTGGCATGCTTGTGTCTGTTGTGGCATTATTCATAAGAGCAAAGAAGTGGAATCAAGCCGGGAATGGTGACACACACCTTTAATCCCAGAAGAAGCCAGAGGTAGACAGATCTCTGTGAGTTCAAGGCCAGCCTGGTCTACAAAGGGAGTCCCAGGACAGCCAGGGCTGTTACATAAAGAAACTCTGTCTGCAAAAAAACAAAACAAAAAAAGGGGTGGACTCAGCCTCTAGGCCCATCAACAAATGAAGAATATATAGTGGAGTACTATTCAAGCAAAAAAAAAGAAATTCTATCATATGTGAGAAACTGGATAAAACTGGAATCCAGCGTGTTAAACAAAATAAGGCAGATGCAGAAAGACATGTATCACCTTGTGTTTTCTCATATGTAGAAAGAGAAGTCCAATGACCTGAAACTACAAGAGTGCTTACCAGGGGCTAGGAAGGGGTTGGGGACGGGGGCAGGAGAAGAGTGGGGGAGCGTAGAAGAGTGGGTGATCAATACATGCTGTAGGAATGTATAGAATACCACAGTGAATCCCATTAATTTGGTGCAATTAACATGTTAAAGGTTAGAATAAAAAAAACGTGATCTTGTAGTCCTGCGCAAGATAAATTGGAAAAAGTAAATACTTGGCGTCAGTATACGGATTTATAATGTATGCTGCATTTGGGTCATCATCAAATGTGGTTCCTTAGACTGTTTAAAAAAATCTTTCTTTTTAATCTTTGGTTATACTTTCCTGATGGGTATTAAAACTATGTAGGTGACCGAAATTAACCCTTTTGTTTATCATCAAAGTCAGCTGAGGGTCTGGTCCTCAAGGATGACTTGAGCTTTGGTGGAACCCCTGCCTCCTTTAATTAACCAGCCTCTCCCTCTCCCTCTCTCTCTCTCCTTCTCCCCCTCTCTCCCTCTCCCTCTTTCTCTCTCTCCCGCCCCCCAGCTGTGTCACCTGTTGAGGAGGAGTCAGGCTCTTGCTGACTATAGTACTTCCCTTTGTCCTCCGTGTTGACTCTTCTTTGTAGAACTACACTGCTTAGGTCCAGCCTCTGGCTCTGGTCTCCATCAGACAGCTGACCTGACAGAGCTTTGGGACCCTTTGCAGATGGTCCATGGAAGGTAAAGACCAAAACATTTGCCTTTTAGTCCCTATAACCAGACTGGTAGAGACCTCCATGGTTATTGAACACCCAGAAAGCCAGTTACACCAGTCTGCTGCTACCTTTCACTTTTTTCCCATTTTACCAAATATACAAACAAACGAAATTGATTTTATTCTATGTGTATGAACATGTTGCCTGCATGTGGTATATATATATACCACATGCATGGTTGGTACCTGTAGAGGGATCCCCTGGAACTAGTGTTATGGATAACTGAGCTGTCATGTGGATTCTAGGAATCGAACCTGAGTTCTCTGCAAGAACAAAAAGTCTTCTATACCACTGAGCCAGGTACTTTTAACTCTTGTGTATCATTTTGACAAAGCGTAGGTAAAAACCAAACACTTTGCCCTGAAAAGTCATTGATTTCAGTGAAGGAAGGTGAGTCGGTATCTGTTATGTGCCAATGATGTGTCCCATAGAAGAAAGGAGATGGCCCCTGTCAGCCTTGAAGTGAGGGATGGCAGAAATGAACATTATGTGAATTTTATGCAAACTCAAAACACAATTCTACTCATAAAAAGAGCCAGAAAAATGTTGTCCAATGACGTATTTGTTTTGTGTTTGACATTTTATCTGTAGAAAAAATTGAAAACATACAAAAGGTACAAAGAAAAATAAATTTCCAATGTCTCAAATCCTATTGCATAGGGGTAACCACTGTGAATATTTCCCCTTTGGATACATTTGTATGTACATTTGAAAAGTTATTTATGATGTTCAAAGCATCAGTTGACCTGAATTCACATATTTGTAATCATGAAGAAATCCAGGATAGAATGCCAAAATAAACTGTTTTTCTTTGCTGGGATCTAAAACATCATGGTTTGAGAGAAGCGTGGGAGAGGAGGGGGGGGGGGGGGGGGGGAAGGGAAGAGAGGAGGGAGAGGAGAGGATTGGTTGGTCGGCTTTCTCAGCACCTAGCAAATACATGAATACATACTGTTGAGAGAAGACACATGGAAACCCCCACATTTATTCGACACGCAGCAAGGATCAGAGCCACCAGGATGCGTTCCAGGAGAACTGGCTGAAAGACCAGAGCGATCCCAGAACTTCTTTCAGAAATACTCATCCAGAGGCAATGGGCTCAGCCAGAAGCATGGTGTCACTCAAGTTATGCAACAGGCAGACTTCTACTCTGAAGTGTGAAGAGGGGATAGAGGGGTACAGTGAGGGGTAGTAGGGGCCAGGGAGGTACCCTGAAGTCCTTGCCTGGGTGCAGAGAAATGGACACATCACAAAACACATGGTTCTGCCACACCCTCCTTGAGCACATCTCATTTGAGCTGGTTGGGATCACGGTTGGACTTTATCTGTGGCCTCAACCAACAGTGAGCCCAAACTATTCAAGGAAAAGGCACACAAAGACCAAAACACAGACACAAAATGAATTTGCTGCAAAAGCACTCTGCTGAGCCCATGGGGAAATGTGATGGGCTGCACAGCCTGCTGTGGCCTCCCACAATCCCACAGACCCCAGCCTCGTGTGTGTGTGTGTGTGTGTGTGTGTGTGTGTGTGTGTGTGTGTGTGTGTCGGAATATTGGACACCTTGGGCTTGTTTGTGAGCTGTGTGGTTAGGCTCTAATGTCTGCATCTCTACTGACCTCTTGTCATTATTTTCTAAACATACAGTTAACAGCTGTTTGCATAGCAATATGCCACACTGTGTCTACACTGAACACATAGTGTTCTGTTTTCTTGTCATTCCTTAAGTAATACAGTACAATAGTTATTTACAGAACATTGATGGTTTATTAAACATTCTAATCCAGAAAAGACTAAAATATACACAAGGATATATATATATATATATAACAGTCAAATTCATCTTTTTATTTAGAGAATTTGGACACTCTTGGATTTGAGGAGCCCATGGGGTACTGAAACCAAGCCCCTGTTGATACTGAGGGGCAAGTATGTACATCCTTTAGGGACACTAGTTCAGTCAAGTTTCCCAGTTAGCCTGCTGGCCAGAGACAGTCTTCCCCAGTTGTGGAGTCTTGTGGGTTAAAATACAGTCTCCAGTGCCACAGAAGCTGCAGGGAACACAATGGGCATAGGAGTTGGGGGAAGCATAACGTAGAGAACCAGGCTAGTGGGTGTCTACAAGGTCACAGGAAGCTGAAGGAAGCCACAGATGTTTTTGCAAGGTGGCCAGATGTGGCTAAGGATCTTGTTGAAGTCAACAACTTAGTTCTTGTGTGGTATATGTACCTCCTTTCCCCATCTCCTCTTATTTCAGGTGTAGCTATGGCAAAAATGGTTGTCTGCTCTCAGCCTTCGGGCAAAAGTCACTGAATCTCATTTGGTCAAAACCTTCCTTTGGACCCCTTTGATGGAATACAGACTCCAAATGAAGAGGAAAGTGTAGTAAATGGTGTCTTGCCACAGGCACACAATCAGCCAATCAACAGCCTTTTGACTACTGACCACTCCGGTTATGGGATTCGTTACCTCCCCTTTGTCTGCTCCTCAGCCAGTTTCCCCCACTGTTTTGGAAATAAATAAAAGCCCAGTATGGCTTAGAAATAAAACCGTACGGTAAGCAGTTGGCAATTACATTTTTCAGTGTGGCTTCAGAGAAGTGTGGCAACACAAGTGGACGATCAACCACTCAGCCACCGGCGCTGCAAAAATATTTCCTGTCCTGACCAGGTGGCATTTCTAGAAAATATTTAACAGGGAGCGTTTTAGTTCTTCTAAAGATGATGAAACTAAAGAACAAATATTGACGCAAACAGTACCACAGCTCCTCAAAGAGTGAAATATGCCCTTTTCAAAGGGGGGAAAAATCCCAGCCAAAATATGTCCCGAAACTCCGCACAACAGGTCCTGAACACTAATGTCCCAGGCTGCATCATAGGTCCCTTTCTCGCTCAGTGAGGCCATCATCACCACACCATGGCCACGTAGGCCTCCAGCCAGGGTAACAGGGCCTGGAGGCCACCCCAGACCGCAGCTGGCTGCCGCTTGGTGCCCGGGCCAGTTCTTGGCCCCGTGGATCGTCTGGGCTGGAGAGTTTGGCTCCGCAGGGACCACCCTGCGCGGACCTCCGAGCAGAGGCGACATCGGGCGGTGAGGCTGCCTGCCGGAGGGGCCCCGCGTGAGTTCGGGTGGTGAGTCAGGGCGCATTATGCAAGCCCGGCCGCCCCCCTCCCTCCCCGCCCCCGGCACCTCCCCGCGGTCTTTCACCCCGCGTGGTTACGAAAGTTGCGACCCCCTCCCCCCGGAGCTATAAAGCACGGAGCAGCCGCTCGCCTCCCTGGCTCCACGCGCGCGCGAACGCGGCGGCCAGGCTTGCACGTGGCTCCTGCCGGTGAGTCGCCGCGCGCTCCCCCGGGGGCCTGCGGGGCGGGGTGGGGAGGGATGGGGCGGCGGGCGGCGCGGTCCTCCTGCCTCACCCCCCGGCGCTTGTCCCGCAGGGCGGACTCCTGGGCGAGATGGAGTGGGTGTGGGCGCTTGTGCTTCTGGCGGCGCTGGGAGGCGGCAGCGCCGAGCGCGACTGCAGGGTGAGCAGCTTCCGAGTCAAGGAGAACTTCGACAAAGCTCGTGTAGGTATCAGCCCGGGTCCCCCCATTCTTACGGGCCGCTGGTGGAACCTAAACTCCAGCCCCCAGCTCTCTCCTTTCTTTCTCAGTTCTCCGGGTTATGGTACGCCATCGCCAAAAAGGACCCCGAGGGTCTCTTTTTGCAAGACAACATCATCGCTGAGTTTTCCGTGGACGAGAAGGGTCATATGAGCGCCACAGCCAAGGGCCGAGTCCGACTTCTGAGGTCAGTGGCCACTGGTGGGCTGTGTGCGGCTTCCAAGGTCCCTCTTGGCTGGGAGCCCAACTTTCACTGGGAAGGGAAAGGAGCACCTTGGATGGGCTAGAAGCCCTTTCCAGGCTTGGCTCAGGTTTCTCTTGGCTTTTGCAGCAACTGGGAAGTGTGTGCAGACATGGTGGGCACTTTCACAGACACCGAAGATCCTGCCAAGTTCAAGATGAAGTACTGGGGTGTAGCCTCCTTTCTCCAGCGAGGAAGTGAGTAGTGGGGCATACATGGCCAAATCACTGCATTTCTATTCTGTGGCACCATTGAAAAGGGATGCCAGAGGCAGAACCCTCAGCCCTTTCTGAATTTAGGGGGTGTGGGATTAGAAGTGGCTGGATTCCCAGCCTAAAATACCTGGTCCAAGTTCAGAAGGACCTTTGGGCTTGTTGGGTGCTATTTTCCTGGTCACCCCACTGTGACCTGATCCATATTGACTCCCCACATCACCACTCCATTCTATCTCTTGGGGTGGAATCTCTAATTCCAGTGCGACAATCTGGAATGTCAGGTAGAGACGTAGAGACCTATAACCAAGATGAAGGGACTGTTGTGTATAGAATTGGGTCACAGCCCAGTGCCTTGCCTGTGGATTACCAGCCAGGTAGTGTTCTGGATACAATAGTGTCTCCTTAAATACCAAAGCTCATGTGCAAGGCAGGATTTTGAGAACTCCTAACAAGTTCCCCTAAACCTTAGGGTACTTTTTAGAACACACAATCTACATGTTCTGTAATCCCCACCCCATTTCACTTCAATTATAAATCTGAAAACTACTTGATAACTAAGGAATGATTTAGGGCAGGAAGAAATACCGTGAGATCTCAGAGAGGGAGAATTAACCCTAGGGTAGTGTGTGGGTTGCAACCCTTTGCGAAGGTGGGGCCAAATGACCCTTTCACAGGGGTCACCTAAAATCATTGAAAAACAAGGTATTTACATTACGATTCATAACAGTAGCGAAATTACAGTTATGAAGTAGCGATGAAAATAATTTTATGGTTGGGGGTCACCACAGCCTGGGGAACTATAGTAAAGGGTTGCAGCATTAAGGTTGAGAACCACTGCCCTAGGGAAGAGGGGGATAACCAGGATAAATTCTTCCTTAGTTCCCAAAAAGAAGCTGTGCAATGTAATGGTTAAGCATATTCCTGAGGGCTGGAGTTGTAGTTCAGTGGTAGAGCAATTGCCTAACATGCACAAGACTCTGGATTCCATCTCCAGACACACACAGCATGCGCGCACACACACACACACACACACACACACACACACACACTACCTGAGTTCGGACACTAACTAGACTATCACCTATGGTACCCTGAGTTGTAACTTAACTTTCCTGTGCCTCAGTTTCTCCCTGTGCAAAGTAGAAGGAATCATATATCACACCTCCATCATGGAGTTGTGAAGGTACAGTGTATGGGAATGCAGAAAGCATATGGGAGAGATAAATTCTTTGTTTGATAGTTATGCTTCTTATTTACTCTTAAGTCAAAAAATCATAGCTTTATATTTTGGGTCTGGAGTGAGAGAACCCACAGACACCTTCAAGTTCAAGTTTATTATTTTACAAGTGAAGAAATAAGTGTCCCAGGGGCACACACACACACACACACAGCTAACTGCTGGGACCTAGTGACACCTCTTAGCACAAATGATGTGAAGGAATCTTATATCCCCCCTCCCCATTTTCTGAGCGTCTACAGACCCAGTTGAACCCGTTTTGTATGCTTCTCTGGGGACCGTCTTCACAAACTCCATCCTCATTCCTGTGCTGATTTCCTTCTTCCTTGACCTTGCATGAATTTGGACAGGAGATTTGAAGGCCACTCAGGCCAAAATTCTGTCTCTCTTTGTCACATTCTACATCTTACCAAATGGGTATATTTGTAATAAGGCAGGCTGAAAATAACTCAAGGCAAATGAAATGTAATGAACTTCTATAGTTGAGGCTGGAGTTCCAGGAAGATTCTTGCCATTCTGAATCCTTGTTGTAGATTAGAGAGCTAAAGGCCATGAGTTTGTCAGCTGGATGAAACGAGGGGCAGACTCCCGGGTATTCTTCTGACTTTTTTTTCCTATAAATGGCTGGGAATCAAACCTGTTAAGCAAATGCTCTGCCATTGAGTTACATCTTTCAGAGCTAGCAGATTGCTTTGGTCTGCTGCCCCCTCCCTTGGGCATGCTCTGGATTGGTCTCTTTCTCTCCTCCTGGTTCTACCAGCCCAGAGTGAGACATCTCAAGAGTGAAGGACATTGGCATCAACCTATATTAGTTGAGTATAGACTTCATGGTAGACTAGATTCTCTAAAATTTGATTTCCATTGCAATCAAGTTGAGTTAAGGAATAGCTCCTATTTAATAAGATTGTTGAAAGAACTATTCATTGTAAAGCATGAAAGGGGTTAGCTTGGTGAATAATAAGGGCTTACTAAATATTAGCTATGATCATTATTTTGTTATGCTCTCCCAGAAAACATGAACAAAGACTTCTTCCTTGTCCCAAATAAAGTTTGCCACTCTCTTGGCAAAGGGATCCTTATTAATGTAGGAAGAACACAGGCTTGAACATCTGCATCGGTGTTTCTCAAAGTTACTGTCGCTAGGCCAATTTAAGCTAGATCAGCTGCAGTGGTTTTTTTTAAAGTACAGATTTCTGGGTCCAAACCAGACTTACTGAACTGGAAACTCTTCCAGGTGCAGTCCTTTTGAATCCCCATTTCCAGTCGGCTCCTTTTGTGAATTCTTTCTGCACAATGAAGTTTGAGAATTCAATGGGCTAGATAATTCAAGCCATGGAAGTCTCAGACTTCATTCCCTTACCCAGGCTGCTGGGTTATTGGGATAATTCGTTGGAAAGAGACTAGGCTCTGTCTCCTAGCTGGTTTAGTTGGATCCTTAGGGCTGAGACTCACAGGGAGCTACTCATATGGGGGACACAGGTCTAGGGAGCCAAGTGGACATTTTCTAGGGTCATAGCAGTGAGAACAATGAGTGACAGGTCTTTAAAGAAAGCCAACCACCAAGACAGTTCCCTCTGTTAAACATTTGAAACCAGGCAATTCTAAGCTCTCAACCTATCTGTTCAGTACAGTGTAGACACAGCCATAGTGTGTTGTCTATTCTGGGGTTTTGGAGGGGGTCAAGGACTGCCAGCCATAGTTTCTGCCTTAAGTATTCTCTCCACAGTCTACCGTATGAAGTTAGCTGATGTCTGGAAAGACTTGGGGGTGTCTATTTCTCAGAGAAACCCTTCCTAGCTACAGGAGAAAAGGCTGGAGGGCTGAGTTCAATTTTTCAAACTGTGCCCTGGCAGATCTCTCACAGATCCTACTGGGAGGGAGTATCTGGCGAAGGCTGTTAGGATATTTCATTGTTGAACAACTCTGCCAAAAAGAACCTGGAGATAAACCAAACCAACTGAGGCCTTCTAAGTCAAAAGCAACAGCCAAGGACACTAAAATCAGGCATTGAAAGTTAGCTCTATGTCATATTTTATGTTCTAGCAACAAGTTAGGAGTAACATTATTAAGCTGCAAGTGTGCCAGGCTAATAGCCACCTGGACCGTGCGTTGAGGTACTACTTGAAGCATGAGTGCCTTTGTGTCTGAGACAGGCTCCTGGATGCCCTTCATGACACATTGATCCCATGAGCTTCATCCAGAGATGGGGAGATTCTGCCCTGGTGCTCAGGAGACTGGGGAGGGTGGAGCCTGTGATAAAGGGTGACCCAGTAGCAACCATGTGGCTTCTGTTCATGCTCCACCTACTGAGGAACTTCGTGGTCACTGCCTAGCAGATCAGTTGTGGGCCAGGAACACTTCCAAGCCAGGCCTCTGAAAGCCTGGAAGATACAGGAGTGGCATATTCCTCCCATATTTCATCTGGGAGGGGGAGCAGAAGAGGAGGGCTTTACACCCTCTCCTGTGCAATACTCCTGTGGGTCTGGGTTTAGGCTGAGCCGGATTCCAGGCTGGTATCTCAAGGGTTCTTATCAGTCAACCCACTGGTGACTTACAGTGGAGTGGCCTCATACCCTGTGATGTTTGGACATCTGGGCCTCTCTGCCTTCCTCCAACATGAAGGCCGACATGGGCCAGATGGTACCTTGCTTTAAGACCTGGGTTTGAGAGATAAAAATGCCTGTTTGTGCTTGTCCCTTCCACCCCCACTACCTAGTGTCTGGAGACACTGGTGGAGGTTAGGTGCGCAAACTCTGGCAGTATGCTTTCCTGCTGAACACCACCCCTGCCCTGCATGCTGATCCTGCTGGAATTACTTCTTTTTTCTGTGCCTCTGTCTCCCCATCTGTAATATGGAGTTATGATGTATGATTTTGAATAAATGCAAGAAATACCCCCCCAAATACAGAAATTTCCTTGAAGTAACTGGTCCAGCCTTGGTTAATAGTCAGCTAAACTGAAATGCAGCATTGTTACCTGTACATAGGGTTTTTGATAAATTTCTGTTCTTTCTCTATGCCACTCACGCATAAGTATTCTTCCTAACGTATTTCCTGATCTGCCTTTGGTTGATCTTTTTAATCACTTGCTGTATGTTGCCTCTATACTACCCCAGCCTTGAGGAATGAATATGATCTGCGTTTTTTCAAGGGCTCTGCTATTCCAGGGAAGTCATGAAAAGAACAGTTTCTCTCTTCTTCCCAGGTGTGGTGCACCTGCATTGTATACATGTGAGTGCGTGAGGAGCCCAGAGCAGAGCATTGGGTATCAGAACTCTTGCTGACAGACTTACTCCTTTGAGACAGCCTTTCACAGACCAGAAGTTTGCTGTTTCTGCCAGGCGTCCTTGCCGTTGACCTCTCAGGATCCGCCTGTCTTTGCCTCCCGCTCTGGGTTTTCAGGCCCACACAGCCATGCCTGGCATCTTACATGGGTTCTGGGAACTGGAACTCAGGTCCTTAGGCTTGCAGAGCAAGCATTATTGCCCACTGAGCCATCTGCTCATCCCCCCAAAATACAAAGGAGTATTTGAAGCTGGATAATAAGCATCTTTTGCCCCCAGGAATCCCACTTGTCAACCTGGGGAAGCGAATAGGTTTCCTAAGTATGAATAAGGGTAGAGCATGAAAATCTATTATCATACAATTGGCGTCTTCTATCCCACTGAAGTAGGAGAACAGTTGGGCTAAGTGGGATGGTGGGAGGTAGATTCTGCAGGGCATTGAAAAAGTTGTGACCTCTAGTTGAGGATGACATAAGTTAAGGGCCGTCAGACATTAGACAGAGACTGGTGTTATTGGAGGGTAGGTAGGGAAGACAGCAGTTCATCTTCAGTGGTCCCTTAGAAAACTGCTGTGCTAGCTGTTATTAAGGAGTCGTTGACATGAACAAGGTGTCCTCCATACCAGGACAAGGTCTGTGCCTTATCACTGACATGAACAGGGTGCCCTCTGTGCCAAGACTCATTTCTGTAAAGGAGAGCAAGATCCCTTCTCATTTGCCCAGTTGCACAAAAGCTGCCAGGGACCTCTGTAGCGCTCTGTTCCGGGAGTCAGGCCTCCGGGCCCTCTGTGGCGCTCTGACTTACAGACGATGACCACTGGATCATCGACACGGACTATGACACCTTCGCGCTGCAGTACTCCTGCCGCCTACAGAACCTGGACGGCACCTGTGCCGACAGCTACTCCTTCGTGTTTTCCCGTGACCCCAATGGCCTGAGCCCGGAGACGCGGAGGCTGGTGAGACAGCGGCAGGAGGAACTGTGCCTAGAAAGGCAGTACCGGTGGATCGAGCACAATGGTGAGCAGCTCTTCCGGGGGGCTGGGCAGGGCCAATGGGCCGCGGGCACTGCGTCTGTGCAAGAGGGTAATCTGAGCAGCCACCTCTGGACCGAGTCTTGGCCCTTCTTAACTAAATCTTTCCCAGGGCTTTGTCAGTAGACACACGGAGAAGGGACCAAAGGCACTTTTCCCCCAAACCCTGGCACTTTGAATAAGCAAAACTTCAGGGCCATTCTCTTTCCTTATAGTTCGCTCCCCATGCCACAACCCGTAGAAACGGTTCTGAGGGAATTAGAGTTGTTGGTGATGAAGTGTCCCTAGTAGAGAACTGGATGGGACACACAGCCATTTTATTTTATTTTTTATTTTTTATTTTTCGAGACAGGGTTTCTCTGTGTAGTTTTGGTGCCTTTCCTGGATCTCACTCTGTAGACCAGGCTGGCCTGGAACTCACAGAGATCCACCTGGCTCTGCCTCCCGAGTGCTGGGATTAAAGGCGTGTGCCACCACCTCCCTGCTCACACAGCCATTTGATACAAAGCCATGAACAAAAACCATCAGTGTAGCCAGTTCTGAAAAGACTGATGCCTGCAATGTTCTTTATTCTCTACCAAACCAAGTGTCGCTCAGTTCGCTCACTGTGTTTCCACTCGGGTTTCTTGGGGAGAGCCCCTGGGCCAACCATGGATAGTTTACTAACTATTGCCCTTAACTGATCCTAATTTAAAGCTCAGAAGCATGGTGGAGATGGGTGCTCTCTGTTTTGAGCTGATGTGCACTCACTGCTATGGGCATTTGGGCCTCAAAATCCAAAAAGGGTCATGTCAAAGTGTAGGAAAAGAGCGTTGTTCTTGGGCATCTCAGTGATCCAGTATAGCAACAATGTGAGTCAGATGCATACATAGATATCAAAATGCCACCCTGGGGTGGTGGGGAGGCTGAAAGTGAGGCTAGTGAAGGATCATGTCACCTCTAAGCACTACACTGAGACTTCACCTAAGTCTCACCTCAGTTAACTCTTGGACATACTTTCCTTCTCTCTCTCTTTTTTTGTTTTTGTTTTTGTTTTTTTTCAAGACAGGGTTTCTCAGTGTAGCCTTGGCTGTCCTGGAACTTGCTCTGTAGCCCAGGCTGGCCTCGAACTTACAGAGATCCGCCTGCCTCTGCCTCCCGACCTTGGACACGCTTTATAAAGCAAAAATATTAGCTATACATATTCTACCAGTGAGAAAAGTGAAGGCTAAGAAAGGCTAAGTACATTGCGTAAGGTCTCCAGTAGATAGCTAAGGTGAATGCAAACTCAGATTGGTGTCACTCCTGAAGTCCCTTGTGGTGCCTCCTGGTGACACAGACCAGGGACATCATGACGACCATGGAGCTGCACCAGTGAGCTAAGGTCAGGCTGGCATGGCCCTCATGTCTCAAGGGAGGAGGATGGGCTTCAAGGCACTTGGGGATGTGGTGAGGTCGGGATAAATGGAACCGGCTTCATACCGCAGGCCCTGTGCCTTCCCTCAGCACGGCTGCTCCCTGGAGAGCTGACAGAGCTTCAGTGTCAACTGTGAGAGAATTTGGGACGTTCAGCCACACAGAGGCAAATGAATGGCTGCTTGCTCTAAGGCCGCCTGGGTGCTGCTCATTTTCATACACGAGCACCGCCCACCTCTCTGTCACTCATGATTTATTTTCTGTGTTTCAGGCTACTGCCAAAGCAGACCCTCGAGAAACAGCTTGTAGCGTCGTCAAGGATGCGAAGTTTCATTTGATGAGCTCTCATCCAGTCTTCATCTCTATTTATCTTACAAGTTTAGTCCCCACCTCTCCTTACCTTCTCTAGGTGGACATGAAACTGTCATCGGTGGGATAAAAATGTGCATGGGAATGACCGAATCTGTTCACACAAATGTGTATCTTACTGAAGTTCCCACAGAAACCATCTGAGGCTTGGGATTCTAGACTCGATTTATTAAACATATAGTCACCATCTTCCTGTGAGTTGAAGACTTATTTGTGGTCCGGTTGCAGTGGGTTGCACTTTTAGATGCCAAGACGGTCTCTCTTCCCACTCTCTGTGACCTTTGACCTGATCTATACATCCCTGATCTCCATATAAGAGACTGGCTCCCAACAGCCTGAGAAAGGGTTTCCTCATTAATCCAGGGAGGCCTTAACAGCCAGCAGCACTACCAAGGACTGAAACCCAGAGGAAGTAAGTGTGACCAGGCCATCAAACCCAAGGCTGTCAGCCCAGGGCCCCTGAGGTGAGCAGGACAGAAGGCTCACCTCTATCCAGAGCTAGCAGGCTGCAAAACGTGGGTCAGAGTGAACCCTAGGAACCCCGCTCTTCATTGCTCCTAGGCTGATTCATTCCATCTTTCAGATGGGGGCAAAAGTGAAGAGCAGACAGCCTTGGTACCAGAGGACCCTGGTTTTAAGTCTAAGCCAGTTCAGAGCCGTGAGATTTGGCGCTGATGGTGTGGCCTCTTTCATTAAACTTGGGGAAGCCATCAATCCCTGCCAGTCAGGACAGAGTGAGAGCCAATACAATGTCTGTGAGCACGCAAAGGAGCTGTTCAGGACATCTGTGAAGTGTATTGGAGGTGGGGGTGCTGACGTTTCTAAGGACCATGGGGAGCTCACACCAAATGCCCATGTGCCTTGTTCTCCAGCAGAGGCAGAGGAAACAAGTAGGCATGCATGAGAAAAGCCCAGCTTTTTACTCCCATAGAGCAAGCTGGCAGAGCCTGGCTCCTCAGCTTCAATTTGACACCACAGACCTGAGATACTCACCTATCCCTTCAAAACAGAGCATCCCCCAAATCTATTAGCCAGATAGGCACAAAGACCTCTGTTACATTGTCCTTAATGTCACGATCACCATAAATCTTACCTCAAACCTACCAGTTGGCATATTCTGGGGCTCAGTCTTTGACTCTGGTGTCTTTTCTTTCTGCATCTTCTCAGAGACTATTTCATAAAACCATGGGTCCCGACACACATCTGTATTTCCCAACAACACTGTATCGCCAGGCCCAATTCTGTGTCTCTTCCTCCAGTGGCCTAGTCTATGGCTGTCTCGCTGGGATCTCAAGCATATGCTCTAGATGAAACCCCATTTGTTTCCCAGTCTTCCTCAGATTTGTCGCCTGCCCCACTGTCTAAGCAATGCCAGGCTTGAAGTCCAGGAGGCACCCTGGAATGCTGTCTCCCCTTGTCTCCATCCTCCATAAGTAAACTTCTCCCACCTTCCCAAGCGTAGCCCGGGATTCATTCACATGGTCCTTCACTAATGCCATGCACCTTCAAGGTCCCATCACCTTTTCCTCCTTCAGGCAGCCACACACTTGCTCTCCATGTTTATTCTTGCTCCTTAAAGCCTGTGCCTTGCAGAGTGGCCAGAGTAAAAGTCCTCATTGTTGAGGTCTCCCGTTGCAAACCTCCACTGCTGCCCACTGAACTCTGAGTGAACTTTGCTAGCCTGCCAGGCCCTCTCTGACCTAGCCCTGGAACTTCATTGGCATCCATGATGGGCTCCAGGAGGAGCACCTCTCCTAGCATTAAGTACAAAGAAGGCTCAGTCAACACTTTGCAGTTCCTGGACCACACAGCTCAGCAGCCTCTCTCTTCCTGCAAGGGCCTTCCTCTGGATCCACGTGACTGCTTCTTTCTTGCCTTTAGCCTTTCAACTCAACTGTTGCTCCTCAGTTTTTCCTGAACCCACCCTACCCCACATATATAACCCTCACCCCCATAGCACCCTGACCCACCCCTACCCCATATAAATAACCCTCACTCCCCCCCCCCCAGCACACTGTCCTACTTTCTCCAGGCTGCTTATGCACTCTGGGGTGCTCTATTATTCATTGACTACTGTTTGGCATTCATGGCTCCCACCCCATGAAAAGGCGAGCTCACTGAGAACAGAGCCAGAGCTCTGGGCTTTGCCACTGGATTCCTGGCACAAAAACCATTGCACAGCCACAGGAGGTGTTTCCAAGGCCTCTGATGGATAGAGTAATAAAGCAACCATGTGACTAACCTCCCTCTCCAGCATCAGGGTCCATCCTCCCCTCTTTGAGTCTACAGTGCTGCTTCTGCTATTTTTTTTTTTTTTAATATACTGAAGATTGAACCCAGGGCCACACGCTTGCTAGGCAAGCATACTACCATTGAGCCATGTCTCCTGCCCATTTTTAATACATGGGGGGAAAAAGCCGCGTCTAATTGTTCCTTGGAAATTCCTTAAGCAGTCTTGACATGAATGAATAAATGATCTCAAGACCTTATGTGCCCAAGGTGGGGACTTAGGGTGGCTATGACCTTTTACTGAGAAACCTGAGCCCTGAATCAGCTCCAAGGTTTGTTTCAGCAAACCACAAGATACAGCTTTATATGTAGGAATAGTTATAAATAAAAATTTATTAACTCAATCATATTGCAAACACACTAAAAAATGTTCATAAAAAGGAACCCATAGAAAGTTTTAAGGAAAAGTATTTTTACACTGAGTGATCATTCCTCGATTTGCCGGCCCTGGAGATGTGTGCTGTTGGAAGCTGGATTTTCTTAAAGCAGGGTGCACCGGTGACTTCCCCTTTGCAAGCACACGGAGGTTCACCTGCCTCCACTAGTTAGCTGGAGATCACAGACAAGTCATTTCGCCTGACAGATGTGTCTGTAAAAATGGCTCCCTTCTCTCGGAAAAAGAAACAGCAAAAAATCTTCCTCCAGTCGTTCCTGAACAGTGACATGTTGTACAGAATGGGGTTTAGGGCAGAGTTGGCAAACGTGAAGGCCATCACCCAGAAGAAGAGGGACGGCCAGATGACGAGGTCCTGCCTGAAGTTCTGGATCAAGAGGAGGAGGATGGTGATGATGATGGGACTCCACATGATGAAGAAGGAGACCATGAGCAGAAAGAGGGTGCGGAAGAGCCGGTAGTCCTGCTGGGACACTCGGATCTGGTGGCTCTCGGAGTATGCCAGGCTCAAGGTGAGCCTCTTCCTTGACGCTTTCGTGATCTGTGAGAAACACAAAACACTGGAGCTACAGGTCACTGTGGGCATCAGGGGTCCCCTGCTGGTGGGTTTTTGTTTTGTGGTACTGAGGACTGAAACCCAGGTGGATTGGGGTGGGACTAGAGATGGTGGGTTGCAGTCTAGTGGGGCACTTCTAACCAGAAATGTGAAGGACATTGTGTCTACTGGCTTCATGCGCCAGTCTCTTACCTCTGCCCTGAAGGAAAAGAGCCAATTGGATGTATCTTAACCATGTTAGCGGTCCTTACTAACTTCAGTTGCTGGGATTGGCCTAGACCCTGTCTCTCTTAGCCACATTACCAGTTCTATAGGATGGGGTGCGGGGCCTATTCTCCTCAAACCTGCATCTCCAGAGAGGAAGTAATTTTAAAGTCATTAGCATCATTCACAATTTGGGCAAGTTTAACTCATCAAAATGGCTTAAAATGTTCTCCTTACAATTCTTTTAATTCCCTAATTGAAGGATAGACGCTTAACTGTCGTGTGATTACATGATTGCTTCTCATTCTTCGGGGCATTTAGAGCCACCTGTTTATGATAGAGACAAGGACAGCAGGTGCCCAGTGAACTGACTGAAACCCTCTCAATGTGCCTGACAACCAGAACACCAAGATACGAGCAATCAGGACGGCTGTGCTTTCCTGTTGGCCCCCGGCCACGTGCTAGGCATTTACTTCATCAGCTGTCACTTTTAATCCTCACATATCCTCTGTGCGTTCACACCACTGTTGTTCTTGCAAATTGACTCTCAGGAAATGTAAGTTGCTGGCTGAAAGTCATTTTTCAGCTACTAAATAGTAACAGCCCCCACCTGTGAAAATGGAGCTCCCTAGGGGTTCCCATACTACTCAGGACCTGCCTATTCCACTGTGCAGGTGGGGGTGGCTCAGCAGACAAGTCCAGCTCTGTGGGGCCCCAGGCTCTTGCAGGTCCCTGACAATGGCTGTAATAAACAAAGCCGTTAACTCACAGCCAAACGCATAAGAGATTTATTATTATTATTATTGTTATTATTGTTATTATTATTATTATTATTATTATTATTATTATTAAACTTGCTACTTTTCCTCTTAACTCCACAGGCCCTACAATTTGTGTAATCAGGAAGAAAATGAGCCTTTGTAATAAAATGTGAGTCCTTCCTTGCTCCCCATCCCACATTAGACAGCAAGGCTAGTCAGCATCTAGCCAGGGTTTCAAATGTCTCTGGCTTTGCTGGGATGCCTCCTGTGCTTGTATGATGTGCTCCGTTACATCCTTCTGGGGATTAATTCTCACCCACAAAACAAGCCCGGGGACAGGGCAGTCTAGGGGTTCTTCCACTTTGGGAGCCCCACACAGAGATGTCCATGTGCTTCTTCATGCTGGCAAGTTACCAACTGGGAGTGGGGCCAGAGCTCATGAGAATGTGCTCCGTGACCCAATGACACAACGTGACTGTGAATAAAAGTTCCTGGAAAGAATTACACTGGACACTGCCCCTTCTAGAAGGCTGATTATCCAACAGAAACAGCAGTGATTGCAGAGGAACTGGAGTGCTGCAGATCCAGAGCCCACTTATAATTTATCATTAGTCACTTGGAGCCCCTTTGAATAGTTATTCCACACCTACCTCTGTGCCTGGCCTAATATCTTTGGGGCTGACAGGTGCAACCATTTATAATGTATTTACTCAACAGACCAGTTGCTTGCACCAACCAAAAGGCTAAGAATGTCACTGGATGACACCTGAGGTCAACAGCAGAGGTTTCCTTGTTTGACTGTAACTTACCCACCTGATGTTCCCACCAAATGTATTTGAAAACCATCTTGATTTGTGACTTTTTCTGTCACTATAAAAACAAAAACAAAAACAAACAAACAACAACAAAAAAAAAAAACTTCGTGAAACAGTTACCACTTTGGAACATGGAATTTGAGGTAGTTTGAATCTGTGTTCCTGGGCCATGGCCACTCATATTTGGCTTCAGAATAAGTGATGTCTTAGACTCTTTTGAGTTGTGTTTTTTACATGTCCAGTGGGGCACACTTTGAGATACTTGGATTCAGTGAGGGATCCAGAGATTCACACTTCTCTTAAACTGTCAAGATGACTTCTGCTCACTAGGGTGTAAGAACTGCTAATCCCACACAGCTGCTTGGTTTGGAGTTTGTCTCTCTAGACCTTTAAAGAAGTCCATTTTTAAAACAGGCCTTTTGTGACTCACTAGATTCACACAAACTTCTGAAGGCCAGGAGGGAACCCTATTTCCACCCAACACCCCTCTGCCATGCCAGACCACACCAGCTAGAGGCTGGCAGTGAAAGGCCCCTGGGGTTTAGCCTCCTTTGTGGAGCTCATTGGCTAATGTCCTGTGTCCTGGTGTCAGTAGTGTCCTGATTAGGATCATCGGACAAGATGAGAGGCCCCACCTTGTCCAACCTCCGAAGAAACAAGAAAGACTACTGGAGGAAAGCAAGGACTGGAGAGAGCAGCACCAGGATTAACATGTGCAAGAAGCCCAATGGCAAATAATGGGAACTGTCTCCCAACAGCCATGCCATAGCAAAGCATGTTCAAGAAAAGCCTGCCTGCCATATACATATGCAATTCACAACCACAGGAGAGGTAAGTGGTATGCAAGTTACCCATAAAGGGCTATAACACTAGAAACCCACTGTTGGGTTTTTTGTTTGTTTGTTTGTTTGTTTGTTGTTTGTTTTTTAACAAGGAAGCCTTCCTCCCACAGCTCATTAGGTCACTCCCATTCTCAGGAATGTCTTTCTCTTAATCATCTATCCCTACTTCTATTATTAATTATGTGTCCCTGATGCAATTATGTTGTGTGATATTTTGTTTGTGTTCTAACAAATAAAGCTTGCTTGGAGTCAGAGAAGCAGACTTCCTACCTCTTCTGTTCCTCCAACCAAAAGGGCTGAGATCCTGTCTCAGCCTGCCTTACCACTTCCTGTCCCTCTCTTTACAGTCCTCCAAACCTCTATGGTTAACTAGTGGCTAGCTCTGCCCTCTGACTCCAAGCAAGCTTTATTTGTCAGAACACAAACAAATATCATACAACACAATTATTTGTCCCAGAACACAAGAACCTGGAAACTTCAACAGATGCCTTCAGAACTCAGGACCCAAATCTAAGTCTATAGCATGACCATGGGCCCCAGTGGGTAGGTAGTGAGGGCCAGGCTTCGTGTTTTGTTGAAGAAGAATTTGTTTCTCACTTAAACTCTACAATAGGCAGAGAGATTTCCATCTGCAGGCCATGGAGTTATGGTTCATTCAACAAATATTTACCGAGACCCTGCTATACGCTAAGCTTTCTTGAAGAGGCTAGACACAAAGCAAAAATCAAAGGGTCCTGCCCACACTGCACTCCCTTGCCCTGGGTATGTGGCCAGAGGGAGAAAGAGCAAGAAACACAGTTACAACAGCAGAGACATCACAGCCTGTCATCTTTATGGTTGCTGGGTAAACTTGTAAATTTGGTAAGCTGCCAGCCTTGACAGTCTGATCCAAAGCACTTAGGAATTACTGAGAAGCTATTCCCTTGGGAAAACAGTCACTAGGAAAAATATCACTGACAATGTATGGCATGTCTGAATCACAAGGAAGGAGGAAGCAGAGAGGGTGGAGGGCAAAAATAGTCACCGCCCAGCACATGAAGCCGCTCTTGAAGGGAGATCAGCACAGGAAGAGGCAGTTGGACGGCCACTCTGTACCATTGCCCAGGTCAGAACCAGCAAAGGTTAGCGCAAGGCTTCCTACTGGGTGCTCTATGCGATACAGCGGGGAGAGATGCCCTGTGTGCACATGTGGGTCCTGTGATCAGATCTATAACACTGCCTGCTTAACTCCTGTGCTGTCCACAGTGTATTAGCATAAAAAGGTTGTCGAGTCCCACAGCAGAGAAGTCCATGCAGCTAGCTCAGCGTTTCTTAAGCTTGTTTGCATGACTCTTTCTAATCTATCACCCCATGGCACTTTGTGACCTGAGTGATGCTGCTTTGCAATTAAAGAATGGGTGATATGAGAAGAGCCCCTTTGAAGACCAGAAATGGAATCCATTACAGTCAGTAGAGACAGGGAGAGGAGGCAAGACTGGTGGAGAAGGTGATAAATTGAATATTGATGTTCAGCAGAATCTATAGCTGTGCTCCTGGAAGGAAAGGCCTGGGCAGGAGGGCCAGTTCAATGTGTCCCAGCTGTGCATCTTCTCAAGGAGGAGCTACCAACGCTGAGGTCCTGTCCAGCCTCTGACACACTTATCAGCTTCTGAGGCACCAGCCTGACAAACTCACAGGCACAAAGTGAGAAATAAATGTCATGGTCCCCATAGGACAAAGTGGAACAATCAGTTTTAGGGGTAGTATAGAATAGAATTTTCAAAAATCCTCTGTTTGTACTAGTATTGGGATTTTTCAGACATCTCGTCTGTTCTTTCTGTATTAATCAATCCATGCATATTTGGCTCCAGTGGAAACTGAGGCCCACATTAGTTCAGGGGCTTGCCCAAGGTTACATGGTGGCAAAGACTGATCTTGAACATGTCTCATGGCTCTTTGTCCAGAGACTGCCCACTGCCCAAGCACAGAAACCCCACAGATCATCTCACTGTGCTCCAAGGCTTGGGCCTCATTCATACGTAAGAATAAAGTGGGCACCTCCAGCCAGCTCTGGACATGCATACTCAACAGTGAAAACAGCCTCCGCTCTGGTGGAGCGTGGTGCATCCCCTCAGCAGCGGGAGTGAGGGACTACAGCATGCAAAGTGTTTTGAGGAGAAACCTGTTAGTGAGGGATTGCTGAGTGACAGGGAATGCTTCTAGGGAAGAATTCTGAGTGAGTGAGAAGTGGTCCACACAGCAATCCAGAGAAGAGAGATCCTGGAAAGGAAATGACAGGGAGATATCATGCCCCGAGGCAGCCATGTGTGAGGGCGTGAAAGGGACAGTCTTCAGCCCACCTGGACATGAGACAAGAGGTAATTCAGGGGGCAGGCAGAAGGCTAATTGCACAAGACTTTGGATCTGGTTCATGCATAAGGAAGCAATAGGTCTAAAATCCAGCTGTGACCTAGCACTCAGGTAACCACTGCAAACCATACAGACCTGCTGCTGCACAGGGAAGCTGTGCAGGGGTCTGAGATGTGCAGGGCTGTGAGTTTAGACTCAAGTGTGGGGAGAGCACAGTTGTTCAGAGGAGAGAAAGGAGGGCTCTCTCCCCTTCTTGATTCTGAAGACGTTTTCTGATTTTCCCAGCCTTGAGATTGAGATTGTTATGGATGGGAAATCACACTCCCACAGGAGGGTGTGTCACACATGGAAAGGGAGTACACCAGAGCCCTCTTGGCTTCTCCACGTCTCACGAGTGGTCACCAACAAGGGGAGCTTAGGTGCTGCTGCTCCCCTCCTCCCCTGGCCAATCTGCTCCAGCCATGATTTCTTATTCTTGTTCTAAACCTTGACCCACTGTGTAACCCCTGGGAAACCTGGGTGTTGTGTGATACTTTGTTTATGTTCTGACAAATAAAGCTTGTTTGGAGTCAGAGGGTGGAGCCAGCCACTAGCTAACCATCGAGGTTTGGAGGACTGTGGAAGGAGGGACAGGAAGTGGTAAAGGGGGGCTGAGACAGGATCTCGGCCCCTTTTGGTTGGAGGAATGGAAGAGTTATAAAGTCACTGGTGGCTACTCCCCTGCTTCTCTGATCTTTCAGGTTTTTACCCCAATATCTGACTCCTGGTTTTTATGGATAAGATAATTAGATTTACACATCACCCGAGTGATGCAATCTCCTAGCATACTCAGAAGGAAGGGTTGGAAGAACAGCCCAGCAGAGCAGCATCTGCCATAGTATTCATGGCGGGCAGTTCTCACAGACTGGCCTTATGCAACTTCATACTAGAAATTACGGCTGCCAATTTGCAGATGACTGAAATGGGGCCCAGAGACTGCAAGTAGCAGGCCCAAGCAACACAGCAAAGCAAACCAGCAGTACAGACTCAAAGCTGGGTGGTTTCAAAAGAACCTTCCAAGCCTCATATCTGCTCCCATGGTTCTTTGCTCTCCACTATACCCCTCACTGGTCCTTGATGCTGGCGCAATAGCTAACAGCTTGCTTTAGCTTCCTGCTGACACAGAATCACTCTTTTGCTGTGGTGTTTCTTGCTTTAGATCACAGCATCATTGTCCAGCTGCCTCTTTGTCAAAGATCCTTCTAGGCAGATTATAACTTGCACCCCTGAACCACACCTACTTCCTGCCAACATCCTGCATGTAGCACTCTTAACAAACCTCTGAGAAGTACTGGGTAGGGCTGTGGGACCAGTGTGCCTGGGTTTAAATATTGAAACTGACACCTATAGGCCCCATGACCTTGGGTAAATTTCACAACATCTCTGGACCATCTCATCTGAGAATCTTCTTAGGGTAAGATGAGTTGGTGCTTGCTGCATGATAAACACTTCATGCATGCAGCCTAGCACAGTAGTGCATGCCTGCAATCCTAGTAATTGGGAGGCAGAGACAGAGGATTAACGCAAGTTCCAGGCCAATCTAGTCCACATAGAGAACTACAGACCTGTTGGAACTATCGGAACTACAGAGTAAGACCCTGCTTCAAAAAAAAAAACCAAAACAACACAAACATTTAAAAATTTATTCCACTTTTCTCTGTCCTTTTCTTTCTTTCTTCATTGTGATTTTATGATACTAATTAATTCTTTTATAATATTAAAATATGCCAAGCCCTCCATTTCACCCCCTGGAATTTGCCTCACATATTAGAATAAGCCCAAGCTTGGATGCCTTCAGAGATGGAGAGTCATCTGGTGGGACAAGTCTGGCTAGAGAGTTAAACACTAACTCCCACAGAACCAGGGACTGGCAGTGTTAGGTGAGATTGGCATGAGGTGGGTTCTGTTTGTAAGAAGACTACAGATCCATAGCCATAAAGGGTCGTAAAATGGCCAGAAGGTGATCAGGGCCTTTCTAACACACCTATTTATCATGGCCCACAAAAGGTGCTATAAAACCAAGATTCAACCAATACACACCTCCAAGAGGGCTCAAGAGCTTTGAGGTAAACCTTACAAATAAATATACATGCTTGTGTTTGTTGGGTGGTACCTTCCTTGCAAGTAGGATGCCTTTAGAGGCAGGAGGAAGAGGCTGGCCCATCTTTTATATGTCTGTGTACATACATTTACTTTTCTAGAAGACATCATTTATTTCTGGTGCCACACACACTTGAAGTGGATCTTCCCAAGGATAAGGTCACTGACCCATGGGGATAGGAAGGACTTCTGGCCAAGTTCTGTTCTCCATCCAGGAGCCACTTTATGAGAGTGTTCAATTTGTGAGCAGAATATGTAAGCTGGGTGTGATTTTATATTAGTATATGATACTTCCATAAAAACAAATCTTATGAAGTAGACATTGTTAGTCACTGCTGGGTTTGTGGGAAAACAATGGACACAACTCCAAAGTCCACAAAATGATTATATCATACCTATATGATGAAGGCTGTGTAACTAACTAACAACAAGATAAGATACAAGAACTGATACAGAAAGGAAGTTATCAAGCAGCAGTATCTCATATTTGAAAAGAACAGTGAACAGTGCCAACAGCCCTCTGACCATTTGAACCTACACTAGTATACATGGTGCTGTAATACTGCAGAGACACAGCTGGGTCATTAAGGTTGGGAAGAGAGTAGATTTTCAACTTCTGCATTACACAGTTCTGTGCCTGTTTCCAACTTAATGTTTTAATAACCTGGTAGTATTTTAATGATGAAAAGATTCATAAGAAGAT